>NC_143550.1:89702500-90002500 GCF_054136105.1 Typopeltis vanoorti
AAACTTTTTGTGAACATCATGAAGTTCTTATTTTCCTCTTCTTCCAGACAACTTCATCATGTTTCCCTTGCTGAATAAATTAATCTTTTCTTCAGATTTGACCACTCAATTCCTGAGGTTTGATTCTTGCCATGAAACTCCTATTGTTCTCCCAGAAAATAAATAACATACACAGTGTGCCTGTTAAGTAATGAGATGAGATTGATTTTTTACAGGACAGCCCTTTGAATAAAAGTAACAAACGTGTTTATAGTTTGACTGCTAGAGTGTGTTGTAATTGCAGGTGCAACTTTTGAGTTGGGTGACACAGCAGTTTTCATGCGCAACCATTGAAGTAAATGTGTGAGTGGAGTGTGTCAGAAGTTGCATCGTAAAGCAAAGATCTATGATAAAAGTTTAATGTGAATTAGGAAAAACTGCTACAGAAGTGTACCATGACCTAAAAAAACTTTACATTAATGATTGTCTGAGCCGTGGACAGGTGTTCCACAGGTTTTTAACATTTGAAGAGGGGAGGTTCCCTGGAGGATGAATCATGCTGTGGACAGCCAATTTCTGCATGGACAGATGAAAATGTGGGGAAAGCTATTTAATCCACTTGGCTACTCACTGTACAGCTTGGTGTTGGTAAGGAAATGACCAGATTAATCTTAGAAAGAGATTTGGACAAGAGGAAGATTTGTTCGAGGTTTGTGCTGCACACATTAACACATGAACAGAGAGAGCACCATGTTGCATGTTGCCAAAATTCCATCCATGCAGTTGATCAAGATTGTGATGTGTTGTAAAGAATCGTCACCAATGATGAAAGTTGGTGTTTTCAGTTTAATCCAGAAAAGAAAAAACAGTCAGGTTGCAAAAATCACATGTCAAGACAATGGTCATTGTTTTTTTTGATGCTGCTGGAATTATCCACTGCAAATTTGTTCCTGAGGGCATCATCACAGTGAGTGGTCAGTATTATTTAGGAGTAAGGCAATGTCTGTATGCCAGCATGTGATGTGTCAGGAAAGAACTGTTCCACAACAACAACAATTGGATTCTGTTGCATGACAACATGACCATGCACTGTGCACTGCCTGTGAAGCAGTTTCTGGCTTCAAAGTCGATCTGTGTGATCAAACATCCTATCTCTCTCTCTCCATTCCCTAGATTTGACTTCTGCAGATTTTTTCTTTTTCCTCTTCCCAAAGATGAAGTGTGCCTTGAAAGAGGAGCGTTTCAGCAATCTTGAGGATATCCAACATAGTGTGACCCAGAGACTGAAAGAAGTTCCCATTCAAAACTTCCATCATGCCTTCGAACACCTGTATGACAGATGTAAATATTGTGTGGAGTTGGAGGGAGATTATTTTGAATTTGTGTAATTGACAATTCCATATATAGTTTATATTCATAGGTTGATTTATTTATTCATTCATTCATTTTACATCCACTTTTTATATATATTTATATATAGCAAATGCTAGCAATATGACACTGTGGTAAACATAGCACTGCTAGCTTCCTTTGCCCTCCTAAGTGCTACAAGATGGATTTTTATTATTTTTTATAGAAAATAAGAGAATTGTATAGGATTATTGATGATAAAATTAAATATTACAAGCAATTATAAATAAATTAATAAATACATTTATATATATCGAGAAAAATTGCGGGTGCTGCAGTTCCACAGTGCCTATGCACGAGTCGCCCCCCTGGTGTAATATGACCATTGGCTATGTTTATAGTTTGTTCCAAAAGTTCCTAACAGTATAATGTTACTGGCCAAAGAGCAGCAGAAAAAAGGCACACTGCAACATTTGTTGTCATTCTCTTTTCACTCATGTAACTGTCAATATTTCTGTGTCATAATTAACCTTAATGGAATGAATATAGCACAGAAAAATAAAAATTAAACAAGTTTAATCATTCTGATATTTCATTTCTGTCACAAAGGCATCTTCAGAGAATACAATATTAAAATTGTAATAACATGCACAACAATAAGCAAAAGAAATGAGACTATTTTAACCGTAAAGTTCTATGAGGATGCTCTCTATGGGTGCTGTTGGCTAGCCTTAGCTGTTGGACAGGAGGCCTAGGAATTAAAGTTTCCTAAATTTTAACACAACCTTATTTATTTAGATTGTTCAGTTTTAAAATCTGCTGCTGATTAAAAATAAAAGTATCTCAAGTTTGTATTTGCTTTAATGAAGCATACTAGGTTTTACCATCTAATCCTGTGCACGCTATCCATTTATCTATGTTGATACCTTGTAATAGGATGTAGCATAGGCAGGGATCCCCAATCATTTCTTCACATTCTTCCTTATAGGCTATTATGGAGATCTCAAAGTTACATCAGTCTTACTCACTCTTTCTATTTTCCTGTGCTATATTCATAAACTATTACACTGGATTGTGGTTGTCTCACATTTGTAACAAACTTTGTTTGTGTGCTCTGAAGATGCTGGATATAATATCAGCAAAATATTAGCTTTTAAGTTAATAAATAGTTATTTTCTTATCAATCTGTGTTTGCATCAATGATGTTAAAATCCAATTCAACATGTGTGTGATGAACGCATAAGCCTTTCCACATGGTTATTTTTTTGAAAGGCAGGATCCTACAAGGATCCTGCCTTTTATATTCTGTTTTCCTGCTGGTGTACCTACATTCAAGTGCTCAATTGTATTTCTTTGTACCCATGAAGATGCATTGGTGACCAGTGGCACAACCAGAGGCAGGCAAGGGGCCCATCCCCTCCCAAAGAAAAAGGAAAATTTTCCAAAAATTGTTTCCTAATTAAAATTAATTTTTTTAAATTTATGTTGTGTCGTGTCTTTCTATTTCCATACTACTTATGAATTAGCAAACATTGGAGATAATTAGAAGAAACACACGTATAAACCACAGTGAAAATTATTTAATTGTAAATATTTCATCCTAAGTATCTTAGGACATCATCAGTACAGTATTTAAACAAAAATTAGGAATAACATACAGTTAGGGTGCATGATTACAATAGAATCTCATGAAAACGTGCATTCTCAGGTCGCTACATTCACAATTCTTCTGCTCATCATCCATCTCAGAAATCTGGCATTATTAAATCACTAGTTTTCAGAGCACACAAATTCTGCTCCTCTGAAGAATCTTTAAATCAGGAATTAGAAGTTATCAAAAATACAGCCATCCTAAATGGATATAATCCCAAAACAACTCAAAAAATCATCAGTCACTTCTGCATCCATCAAACCAGACAGGAAGAAGTGCATAGGATTCCCATACCTTACGTTAAAGGCATCTCAGAACGTCTTTCTAAAATTATGAAGAAATACAATTTTGCCACTACTTACAAACCTATCAACCAAATTTACAACTTATTACCTTCTCCTAAGGACAAATTCTCACCCTTGATGTTACCTGGTGTTTATGAGATTCCATGCTCATGCAAATTATCTTACTTTGGACAGACAGGTAAGTCTGTTCAGAAACGCATCTCGGAACACCAAGACCACATTCGTCTTCTTAAACCGCAGAAATCTGGCCTCTCTCAACACGGAATTGAAAATCCAAACCATAGGATCCATTGGGAAAAGGCTAAACTTTTACATAGATCTTTATTTAAACATGAACGCTTATACAAAGAAAGTTCTGAAGCCCTACTACATAGACCAAACCTAAACCGCAACGATGTTCTTACTATTCCTAAAGTATGGGAAATTACCATACAAAACTGTGTTAAATTAACGTTTTTTTTTTTTTTTTTTTTTTTTTTTTTTTTTTTTTTTTTTACTACTTTAGCACGTTATGCACGTTTTCATGAGATTCTATTGCAATCATGCGCCCTAACTGTATGTTATTCCTAATTTTTGTTTAAATACTGTACTGATGATATCCTAAGATACTTAGGATGAAATATTTACAATTAAATAATTTTCACTGTGGTTTATATACGTGTGTTTCTTCTAATTATGAACGCACCACAGGTTTCATTATTTAAAAAAAAACATTGGAGATGCTTGGTCATAGGTCGTATGCGATGCATTGTGTGTATTCTCAAATCGTCCCCCCCCCCCCTTAAAGATTAAATCCTGAGTGCGCTACTGTTGGTGACTAAGGAAAAATATTGGCATAGTAATTTATTAGCAAGATAAATTAGTAAATAAGTTAGAAATAATTTCTAAATGTGAGTTTTCTCCATTAAACAGCACATTTATAGCCTCTTATGGCCTACTAAATATCAACATTTTTGGAAACGAAACTCAAAATGCCATCAAGTAATACATAATTATGGATATTTGCTATGATAGTGCATTTCACTAAAACTGCTTGGACAAAAATGAAAACTTAAAATTGCCAATTAACTCCAAAATAAACCACATAAAACAAATGAGAAAAATGTGCTGTTTTTGTCATCATTGTCATATTTCTTGTATATGTTCTCATATTTATTTTGTGTTCTTCTGTTGTACAATACTAAATAAAGTGACATTTTATACAGCAAAATATATTTGTAGAACGATGCAGTAATTAGGGTCAAAATAAGGTCAAAGAAATGAGAAAGCAACATACGGTAAATACCAGAAGGTTGACAGTATAAAGTAGTGCAATATAAACCATTTATGTTTGTAGGTTAGTCAAGTGAATGGGTTGTGCATGATAAATTAAGAGCTACTTGTGTTGATATGCACTAGTAGAATAAAAAGAAAAATATGGTAGTAGTGATGAATAAACTGCTATTATATGACATCCATTGTATTTCTATTGTATGCCCAGAGGTAGAAAAATTCCTTGTGCCTAAGTAACTAAATATTTCATACTGATATTTAAACTGTTTCTTGCATGGCCATAATTCTGTTTTTAATGTCATTAGATTTAGATTAAATTTAATAGTATATGAATAAATTTAATGATTTTTGTTCATCAGAAATTCCATTTAATTAAATGCTCTAGGTACTTGTTTTTATTTTTTTATTTATTAAACACATATAACCGTGATGACCAGCTCCTAAATGCAATTGACACCCTCCTAAAATTTTCAAAAATTTTTCTCTCCTAGATTAGTGATCATGTGACAGTGTAAAGAATACAGAATATGATAGAAGATGATGAGAAGAATGCTAACTAACATGAAATAATTGCTCTTTTGTGTATGCTCTGTTCTCTGTAAAATCCTTCATATTCACTTTACAAATATCTGTGACATCAACAGTCACTTAAATGACATGTATCATCATCTTCAGTCATCAAACCTGATGTTTTCTTTCTAACTAACTATATTTCTATTAAATCAACCACAGTTCATCAAAACTGTCCAACCATTGTGACTCCTTCTGCAATAATGGAGGTACTTGTTCTTTTGTGCATTCTGATATTCCTTGCCAAAGGATGTCTAACCTAGAATCTCACCTTTTTGATCTCCTTTGGCTTAAAATTTCTTTGCCACATTTTGTTTAATTTATCTTCTCCCTCTACTGTTCTCACAATTCTGAAAATCATTCTGACCTTTTAGACTTCCTATCTTTAAGGCTCGATTTCATACAGTCAAAATTTCCAAACAGTGAAGTCAGTCTTCTTCGGATTTCAATGTCCATAGTTCTGATTGGCTCCTTTTTTTTTTTTTTTATCAAATTTCACTAACCAGTGACTTAAAACAAATCATTCCTCTCCCTACTCAAATTCCTGACAATCCTCTACACTCATCCAAAATGCTTGATCAAAGGTCTAGCTGCCTTTGGATACTGCAAAGGCAGCTAGTCATGATGGAATTCCACCCATTGTGCTCAAGAGATGTGCTTCTGAAGTAACCTGGCATTCACACTTCAGCATGAAAGATAGTTCATATACAACCAGTTCCCCAAAAAAAGGAGATAAAGGTTACCATCAAGCTCTCAACCTATTACTTTTATATCAGTTTTGTCTAAAGTAATGGAGAAGGTTATCAACAGAGAACTTCTTCAACACATTGAGAACTGCTATCTAATTTGTGACTACCGGTATGGATTTTGCCACTCTAGATCCACAGGAGATCTTCTGGCCTATGTCACTCATATTTGGACCCATTTCATGGAAAGGTTTGGAGAAACTTGTGCTGTTTCTGTTGACATCTCCAAGACTTTTGATGGGATATAGCATCAAGGGCTTTTCAACAAGTCACCATCATTTGGACTGCCTCCATCCTTGTGTAAATTGATTGCCAGTTTTCTCTCAGATCGATCACAGTGTGTAATGGTGGATGGTGTTCTCTTTCCAGACTTTCCTGTCAATGCTGGTGCCCCTCAGGGCTTTTCATTTCTGTCCTTTCACCCACCCTCTTCCTGATTTATATAAATGACTTGCTTTCATTCACTGCAAACCCTATTCATAGTTTAGCTGATGATAGCACACTCTACTCATCCTACTCATATGACAAGCCATGTAATGCTCAAACATCTTATGCTTCAAGATCATCTATAATAAGTGCCCTGAACACTGATCTTCTCAGTATCCTTGATTGGGGCGAAAGCAACCTAATCAATTTCAATGCTTCCAAAACCCAGTTTTGTTTGTTTTCTCATAAAAAAGCTTTTAGGTCTTCTCTGCTTACTTTAATGCTGAATTCAACAGCCAAACCAAATCTTTTTTCTTGGACTGACTCTTACTCCAAACCTTACTGGTACAATGATATCACTTCTATAGTATCAACAGTTTCCAAAAAACTTGGCATCCTTTTCCAGTCAAGATGGTACTTCTCTGTTGAACAGTTATTTTATTATTATTATTATTATTATTTGGTAACCTCCCTGAAGTCAACAGACTCACTGTGAGAGGCCCATTCAACCAGCAACATGCCTATCATAATGAGCTTTGAAGTTATTTACAATATCTGCACTCATAACACACTCGACCAATGCATTTCACTCGCTAAGAACTCTCCATGTAAAAATATACTCCTCACTCCCTTCACCACATCTCTATACAACTTCCAGGGATGGCATCTCATTCTTCCCATCTTAACATCTACTCTTTATAACTAATAATTAAGGAATTGACAGCGTACACTAGAAATATAAATTAAATAAACTTTAATATATACTTTCCGATATTTCAGCAATCGTCACGTTGCCATCTTCTTGGGAACTTAATACAAAGACAAGTGCACGCAAGTACTACATAACAGCAAATGAGAACCGAAGCTAGGAAGCTGCCATTTTCCTAAAGTCCTGATGGTGCCCCTGGTGGGCTGTATTGGTAGTTCTTCGCCTTTGGGCTGAAGTTCTTCTGATAAATGTTTCCCAAATTTGGAGCAGTCTCATGCATCCAAATTTGTTGAGGTTTGGCATGTTCCTAAGGGCTGAGGCTAATTCCATGAATAGTCTTTCATATCTGAACTTGCTGTGTATTACTGTGGCTTTCTTCCATCTTATTCTGTGGCAAGTATCCAGAGCGTGTTCTGCAAGCCCAGAGTGGCTGTTCTGGTGAAATCGGATGTAATCCTTGTGTTCTGAGATTCTGATATTTGCTGTCCTGCCTGTTTGGCCAAAGTAGGACAATTTTCTCATTTGCTGTTATGTAGTATACTTGCGTGCACTTGTCTTTGTATTAAGTTCCCAAGAAGATGGCAACGGCACGTTTGCCGAAATATTGGAAAGTATATATTAAAGTTTATTTAATTTATATTTCTAGTGTATGCTGTCAATTCCTTAATTATTAGTTATCATGTTTAACCAGCATATAAGCCTCTCTACAAGAATCTACTCTTTATATATTTTTTTCTGTATTAATCTGCTAGACAGTGGAGTACTCATGAAAAATGAGCAGCTGCAGGTATAGACATCATGATCAGCAATAAATGGAAAAACAGAATTGAATCATATAACTGTATCTCTGAAAGAATAATAACGGCTAGACTTAAATAAGAAATTTATTACAATCATAGGAATATATGCACCCGAAGAAGAAAAAAAAAATCTGAAACAGAAGAATTCTTTAAAAACCTCCAAAATGTAATTCAGAACACAAATAAACAAGATTACTTAATCATTGCAGGTGATTTCAATTCTAGAATTGGATGAAATACATTTAAAGATTTAATAAGTAATCAAGGAGAAAACACCATGAATAACAATGGAAGAGAACTCAGGAATTTGTGGCCTATAATAATTTGAAAATCACCAACAGTTTCTTTGAACATAAAGATATACATAATTATAAATGGGAGCTAGAGGATATAAAATGCATCATTGACTATATAATAGTAGATGAAAAACTAAAGAAGATGGTAAGAAATTGCGGAGTATATAGAGGATTCAATATTGATTGAGATCATTATTTATTAATCAGTACTATTAAGATCCCAAACCAGAGAAATAGAAACAATACAAAAACAAAAGCATTAGCAATTTAAGATAGAATAGAACTGTTACAGCAAGATAGTATCAGAGAACTATATCAAAGAAGACTTACAAATCATACAAAGAAAATAAATGAAGATACAGATATAGAAAAGGAATGGCAAAACATTATACAAATAGTAAAACAAGCAGCATATGAGGCCATAGGAACAAAACTGTGAAGAAAAAGGAAAGGACTCAGAACCTGGAACACAGAAATAGAATCTTTAATAAGAAAGAAAAAAGAAATATACCTTAAATGGTTAAACGACAGAACCATAGGAAATGAAATAGAATATTATTATTATTATTATTATTATTATTAAACAAGACCTCATGGAGTCAAAGACTCATCTAGGAGGTCCTTTTATCTCACACACATCTCATCATACCGGGTCTTAAACACATTCAAACTCCTTGCAGACACCACACTCTCAGGCAAGGCATTCCAATCATTCACAACTCTGCACGAAAAAAACCTGCCTCTCACTCCCCTACTCACACCCTCTTTATACAGTTTCCAGGGATGACCTCTGGTTCTCCCCTGATCTCCCACTATTCGCTGTAGAACCTCTCCACCATTGATCCTATAGCAACCCCTTACCAACTTGTAGGTCTCTATCATATCTCCCCTCTTCCTTCTCTCCACTAGTCTCTGCAAATTACATCTTTTCAATCTTTCCTCATACTCGACATTCCAGAGGTCAGAAACTACCTTAGTCAGTCGCCTTTGGACCCTTTCCAACATCTCCTCATCCTTCTGAAAACCAGGTGACCAAATCTGGGCACAATAGTCCATGTGTGGCCTAATCAAAGCCTTATACAATGGAACAAGAATCTCCCTACTTCTACACGTCAGTGTCCTCCTCATCATTCCCAGAAGTCTTTGTGTTGTCTTCACAATTTTGGCGATGTGACCCCTAAATTTTAGATCCTTATCCACTATCACTCCCAGATCTCTTATTTCCTCTACTTCCAACAATATATTCTTACCAAGCATAAATTCTGCATCCCATCTTTGTTTTCCAAATTTTAAAACCTTACATTTTGCAACATTGAACTCACACCCCCATTTGCTTGCCCAATCACTCAATTTATTCAAGTCTTCTTGCAAGGCCACAACATCTTCACTACTCTTTATGGTTCTTCCCAACTTTGCATCATCTGCAAACAACTGAATATCTCCATCCAAATCTTCGCCAATATCATTAATATACAAGTTAAATAGTAATGGCCCTAAAACAGATCCCTGAGGCACTCCACTAGTGACTTTCCTTTTCCTGGATATTGCACCCCCATACACAACTTGTTGATACCTATCAGATAGCCAGTCTCCAATCCAATGCACTAAATATAAAATATAAAATATAATATAAAATATAATATAATATAATATATAATATAATATAATATAAATACTAAATATAAAAGAATCAGAACAATAACAAGAGAAACCAGGAAAATCAGCAGACAAGACTGGGAAAAATGTGTATCAATATTAGAGCATGACATAAATGGACCTCAACTGAAGAGCTATAAATTAATTTAAAAAATTACTCAAGAAACAAAGGATAATCTACAATTAGAAGACCCTTCCACAAAATAATGGACCAATCACTACACCCAGCTTCTAAACAATCTAAACAATAATAATCAAATTAAAATAAAACAGCTCTAAACCATTTCAATTACGATTAATTAAATTCCCAATAGAGGTCTTGTTAAATAAGTGGATTATCACCAATACTCTGCAATATATATATATATATATGGAAAAAATTTCAAGGGAGTGGGGAAAAAACAAAATCGTAGGAATTAAAATAGGAAATAAAGAATTAACCAAGTAATAAGTCAATAAACAAATGAAGAACCAATACAGTTAAATGACCCAAAGAAAATATAGGTAAAACTAAAAAAATAGAAAAGCTACAGGAGAAGATGGAATAAACTCAGAACTATACAAATACAGCTCTAAACCATTTTGATTATTATTAATTAAATTCCAAACAGAATATGGGAAGAAGGAAACATCTCACAAGAATGGAAGGCAGAAATAGTCATAAACATATTCAAAAAAGGAAACAGAAAGAACTGCGAGAACTACAGAGGAATATCCTTATTAAATACATGCTATAAAATATATCTAGATATAATTAAAAATAAATTAACACTATGGGCCGAGGAAATTATTGGAGAAGAACAATGCAGCTTTAGGAAAGGAAGATCCTGCACAGATCCCACATTTACACTCAAAGAAATTATAGAAAAAAGAATAGAATTTAACCTGTCAACATATATGGCCTTCCTGGATTATGAAAAGTTGCATCACAAACACCTTCAATAAGAGATTTCTTAACACCAAAATTAAACAAAGTCCCTTGTCTCTTGTTAATATTAAAATTTAAATCTGTAGGCATATTACTTTTAAAAAATCATGGCACTATGGTTTCGAAACAAGCACTTTCACCCTACAATACGAACTTATGAAGAAAGTATTCAGTATTACTAGATCTGAGAACCAGATACAGACTATCTTAATTTTCCATTTCAGTGGAAAAATTTTATTTATACTTCCTTGCTGATTGGTCACTAATATTTGCAACACAGATGTTATTTTGTTCAGTTTTGAGAACAGAGGATATGTCGCACATTGTTGTAATCAGCTTGCAGGCAATTTTTATGACTAGTTATAAACAGCAATATTCCTTTTCCTGAATGTTGAAAAGTTTTAATGTGTGAAAATTAAAGATAATTCACGAATACTTATACGTTTAAAAATACACGGCTTGGTCACTAACATTTGTTACAGAGATGTTATTTAGACTTTCTGGGTCTAAGCTTTTAACATATTCATGAATATTATTCTCCTCACAATATTTCCACTATAACATATTTATTCATGAAAAATGCTTAGAAAACTAAACTGACAATTTCCAGGAGAACTTCTCGCGGAACACTTTTTCACTTTTCGTGGAACAGTTTGGGAAACACTGGAGTAATCAATCTGTATTGTGGAATGAGTTATTTATTATTACACAGCAGAAAATTAACTTCTCTTTTATGATCATTGTAGTTTTTAAAGTGGTAACTATTTTGCTTGTATAACTGTTGAAAATTTTACCTATAAAACATGTGATTTTGCATGTTATAATGATAACTAATAATTAAGGAATTGACAGCGTACACTAGAAATATAAATTAAATAAACTTTAATATATACTTTCCGATATTTCGGCAAACGTCACGTTGCAATCTTCTTGGGAACTTAGTACAAAGATAAGTGCACGCAAGTACTACATAACAGCAAATGAGAACCGAAGCTAGGAAGCTACCGTTTCCTAAAGTCCTGGTGGTGCCCCCTGGTGGGCTATATTGGTAGTTCTTGGCCTTTGGGCTGAAGTTCTTCTGATACATGTTTCCCAAATTTGGGTCAGTCTCATGCATCCAAATTTGTTGAGGTTTGGCATGTTCCTAAGGGCTGAGGCTGATTCTATGAATAGTCTTTCATATTTGAACTTGCTCTGGTGTATTACTGTGGCTTTCTTCCATCTTATTCTGTGGCGAGTATCCAGAGCGTGGTCTGCAAGCCCAGAGTGGCTGTACGGGTGAAATCGGATGTAATCCTTGTGTTCTGAGATTCTGATATTTGCTGTCCTGCCTGTTTGGCCAAAGTAGGACAATTTACAGCTGCAAGGGACCTGGTATACACCAGGTAGGTCTAGGGGAAGTGGTTGATCTTTAGTGGAGCGGATAAGGGATGCCAATTTTCTATATGGTCTGTAACAAGTGGTCAAGTCATGTTTTTTTAAGATTTTGTTGATTTTTTCCAAGGTGCCTCGGATGTAGGGAATGGTGATGGATTTAGAGTAATCTTTTTTGTGAGGGGGGGGGGGGTTGTGGATAACTGGTTTAAGTATATTTTGGATTTTTTTTTGGGGGGGGAGGTAGCCATTGGCTGAGAAAGTGTCACAGATGTGATTTAGTTCAGTAGTTATCGCTTGATCATTTGAACAGATTATTTTTGCCCTGTTGAATAGTGCCTTAATAACTCCATATTGTTGTGAGGGGGGGGGGTGATGGGATTGTTGGTGAATGTATCTGCCTGTATGGATGGGTTTTCTATAAACTGAGAAAACCAAGGTTCAATGAGGTTGGCAGGTGACTAGTCTGTCTAGGAAGGGGAGGTTATTGTTTTTCTCTTTTTCCAGGGTGAACTTGATTCTAGTGTGTTTGTTGTTTAAGTGTGTTAGGAAGGAGAGGAGTGAATCTGGGCCATGTGGCCAAATAGCGAACACATCATCAACGTAGTGAAGCCATATGGTAGGTTTTTGTAGGGCTGAGTTTAAGGCTTTCTCTTCAAAAGTCTCCATAAAGAAGTTGGCCAAGGGTGGGGAAAGTAGTGAACCCATGGCTGTCCCGTCTATCTGTTTGTAGAATATTTCCTGCCAAACGAAATAGCCTGAGTTCATTGTAAACTGAAGTAGGGCTGAGATATCGGGAAGAAATTTAGCTTGGATTAGCTCTAAGGTTTCTTTGAGGGGGACATTCGTGAATAAGGAGGAGACGTCAAAACTGACCATTATGTCATCATATTGGAGTGTAAGGTTTTCTATACTGGCTTTGAAGTGGGCTGAGTTTTTTATGTGTGATGGTGTGTTGCCAGTATAGTGTGAGAGTGCTTTGGCTAAATGCTTGGCTAGTTTGTAAGTGGGAGAATCAATGCCATCCGCTATGGGACGTAATGGCACATTTTCTTTAAGTATTTTTGGGAGCCCATATATGCGGGGGTGGAGGGGTCTAGAGTTATATGGTTTCAGTCTGTTGGTAATCTCCACAGGCCAAGAAGTGACCTTCTTAAGGGCCTATGGAGTTTTATGATTTGAGAGTTGGTGGGTTTGTATTCAGTAGGGAGGTAAGTGGCTTGATCTAATAGTAAATCCTTAAGCTTACCTGTGTAGTCAGTCATTAAGATTGAGTACCACAGTGGTGTTCCCCTTATCCACTTTGGTGATCAATATTTCTTTGTTTTTCTTCAATTCTTGTAGTGACTTTTATTCACTAATGGATATATTGGTTTTTGGAGGTTTTGCTTTTGTGAGAACACAGGCTACATCCAATCTAATATCGCTGGCGATGTGGTTTGGAAGGTGGCGAATCCTGCGTTCAATTTGGATCATTAATTACTCAGCCGGTAATTTCTTACGAGCAATGGCGAAGTTATGACCACGTGACAGAGCGTTGAGTGCTTCAGGCTTCAAGATAACTGAAGAAAGGTTAACTACAGTGTTGGTTTGTAGTTTAGGTTTGGACACCGAGTTCTTTATTAATTTATCAAACTTGTTGATATGTTGACTCTGTATTCGTTCAAATTCTTTATTAGCTGCCATACACGAGACGTCATGTAGGACTAACCAAAGCTCATGATTCAGCATATTTGAAAGCTCATTAAATACACACACACACACACACACACACACACACATATATATATATATATATATATATATATATATATATTTGGCCACATGGCCCGGATTCACTCCTCTCCTTTCTAACACACTTAAACAACCATCACCCTAGAATCAAGTTTACCCTGGAAAAAGAGAAAAACAATAACCTCCCCATCCTAGACACACTAATCACCTGCCAACCTGATGGAACCTTGGTTTTCTCAGTTTATAGAAAACTCACCCATACAGGCAGATACATTCACCAACAATCCCATCACCCCCCCCCTCACAACAATATGGAGTTATTAAGGCACTGTTCACCATATTAAGGCACTGTTCAACAGGGCAAAAATAATCTGTTCAAATGATCAAGCACTAACTACTGAACTAAATCACATCTGTGACACTTTCTCAGCCAATGGCTACCCCCGTCGTCAAAAAAGAATCCAAAAAATACTTAAACCAGTTATCCACCCCCCCTTCACAAAAAAGATTATTCTAAATCCATCACCATTCCCTACATCCAAGGCACCTCGGAAAAAATCAACAAAATCTTAAAAAAACATGACTTGACCACTTGTTACAGACCATATAGAAAATTGGCATCCCTTATCTGCTCCACTAAAGACCAACCACTTCCCCTAGACCTACCTGGTGTATACCAGGTCCCTTGCAGCTGTAAATTGTCCTACTTTGGCCAAACAGGCAGGACAGCAAATATCAGAATCTCAGAACACAAGGATTACATCTGATTTCACCAGTACAGCCACTCTGGGCTTGCAGACCACGCTCTGGATACTTGCCACAGAATAAGATGGAAGAAAGCCACAGTAATACACTGCAGCAAGTTCAAATATGAAAGACTATTCATGGAATCAGCCTCAGCCCTTAGGAACATGCCAAACCTCAACAAATTTGGATGCATGAGACTGCTCCAAATTTGGGAAACGTGTATCAGAAGAACTTCAGCCCAAAGGCCAAGAACTACCAATATAGCCCACCAGGGGGCACCATCAGGACTTTAGGAAACGATAGCTTCCTAGCTTCGGTTCTCATTTGCTGTTATGCAGTACTTGCGTGCGCTTGTCTTTGTACTAAGTTCCCAAGAAATGGCGACATGACATTTGCCGAAATATCGGAAAGTATATATTAAAGATTTTGCATGTTGTTGACCAATTTGTTCATTGGCGTTCTAAATAATGAACAGCGTGTTGCAGCACATTCTGGCTTATTGTGATAATGTGTAAGCAGTGAGTTCGTGAAGTTTAATTTTGAATGTGAGTAAGTGTTTGTCTTTTTATTATCGAAAGTCTAAATTTTGCTAATTGTTATTTTAACGATTTAATTTGGCCCAAAAAAAGCACCAAAGAAAAGCAATTTTTTTTGGAAATGAAAATTGCAATTTCAGATCGCTTAAGCAAAAGGAGAGGGATCTATGGCGATTGGTAAACATTTTAACTTAGGCAAATCTACTATAAGAGCAATTAAAAAGAATGAAGTCGTAATAAGAAAATCTTTCACTTCTGGCACAAAACTAAGTGCCAAACTCTCACGTACTCTAGAGATGCTTTATTAGAAAACACGGAACGAGCGCTCTTAATTTGGATTGAAGAATTAACTCAAAAAAAGTTCCTATAAGTGTTTATTTAATTAAACAAAAAGCTCAATCAAATTATTCCAGTTTTGTTACCACATTTTTATTAAAAAAGACTTTTTTAAAACTAAACAAGTTCTAAAAAACAAACCTGACAAATTTCATTAGTTGTCAGACCAACATCTTCAGAGGTAAAGAGAACTAACAGTTTAAAGCACAAACTATAAGAAATTACAAAAAACTAGTTCATTTGTTGGTATTTTGAACATCATAAAAGTTCGTTAAAAACCGAATAACAGATCTATACAACCGTTAATGCATGTTAGCTGGAAACAATGCTATTTGATGTCGCGTTCTGTGGTTCACTTTCACTCTGTCCGAGGTATGAACTGGGCAAATTTTTAATAAACGCTGACCAAACTTGATTTAAAATCGAACCTTGATTTTTGTTGCATTTCATAGGAATTTTAATCATATTTGCTGCCTCTTTGAATTTTCTTGTGAAACAGTTTTTATCAATGTAGGACATGTTTGTTCTGTCCCAGAGTACATCATGACCAGAGAACGCTGTGTGAAATGCCAAGCCAGACTTATGTTCTCTCTCTTTTTTTGTACGTCCTTTTGATGTTCGCTCATGCAGATTTCTCCCGATCTCCCTGTCTGGCCTACGTAGCAGATGCCACGGGAACAGTGAATATTATAAACTCCTGGTGTTTTCATTGGAGTGATGTGGAGGTTTCGAGGATGAAAGGCTTTTAATATTTTTTCAAGTAGCTGGAATGTCATTTTTATGTTATACTTGTAGAGAAGTTTGGCTAATTTATCTGTTACATTCTTGATGTAACAGATAAATACGGGGAGATCGGGAGAAATCCACATGAGCGAACATCAAAAGAATGTACAAAAAAAAAAGAGAACATAAGTCTGGCTTCGCATTTCACACAGCTTCTACTGGTTATGACGTACTCTGGGACAGAACAAACATGTCCTACATTGATAAAAACTATTTCACAAGAAAATTCAAAGAGGCAGCAAATATGATTAAAATTCCTACGCAATGCAACAAAAATCAAGGTTCGATTTTAAATCAAGTTTGATCAGCGTTTATTAAAAATTTACCCAGTTCAGACCTGGACAGAGAAAGTGAACCACAGAACATCAAATAGCATTGTTTCCAGCTGACACACATTAATGGTTGTATAGATCTGTTATTTGGTTTTTTAACGAACTTTTATGATGTTCATAATACCAACAAATGAACTAGTTTTATCGTAATTTCTTATAGTTTTTGCTTTAAACTGTTAGTTCTCTTTACCCCTGAAGATGTTAGTCTGATGACTAATAAAACTTGTCGGGTTTGTATTTTAGTACTTGTTTAGTTTTAAAAAACACTCCTTTTTAATAAATATGTGGTTACAAAACCGGAATAATTCGATTGAACTTCTTAACTACAGAAACCTCCGCATGATTAAACAAAAAGCTCCTTGGTTTTATAAACAGATCAAACAATTGAAGCCATCTACTTCTGCTTCCCAGGCTGATAAAGAATTTTTGGCTAGCAAAGGATGGTTAACCAGGTTTTTAAAAAGGAATGCACTTCTTAACGTGAAGATTACAGGCGAGATTGCAGCAGCAAATGAAGCAGCCAAAAATTTTCAAGAGAAGTTAGCCAAAATTATTGAAGATGGTGGATATTGTCCCGATCAAGTGTTTAACGCTGATGAAACAGGATTGTTTTGGAAGAAAATGCCTAGTTGAACTTGCATCGCAAAGTCTGAGAAAAAAGCAAGTGGGTTTAAAGCAAGCAAAGATCGAGTAACGTTGTTACTTTGTAGCAATGCATCAGGAGATCGAATGTTGAAACCCCTTCTAGTAAATCGATTTCTAAGACCCACATCCTCTAAAAGGCAAAGATCTAAAACAGCTGCCGGTACATTGGATGGCTAATACAAAGGCCTGGGTAATAATTGCTGTATTTACTGAATGGTTCAATAATTGCTGTATTTACTGAATGGTTCAATAATTGCTTTGTACCAGAAGTGGAAACATATATGAAAAACTCTCGATTTTAAAGTTTTATTAATTGTTGACAATGCACCAAGTCATCTGCATTTAGAACATCCAAATGTGCAGATAGTGTTTTTTCAACCAATACAACAATCTTATTCAGCCATTAGATCAAGGCATAATTGATACTTTTAAAAAATATTACGTTAAGCACACTTTTCAATTTATATTGGATAAACTAGAAAATGAATCATTAACAGTAACTGACGTTTGGAAAAAATTTTTCCAAACCTCAGTTTGAAGTGCCCTCAGTACTTCAGTTCACTATCCACCATCACTCCAAGATCCTGAATCTCATCCAAACTACAGCTCAACTAATACAGTATGTAACCTTATATCTCTGTATTCCAAAGTGTATTGGGATACCTTGTATTTATTAACATCAAAACTGCAACCCCACTCATTTGTCCAAGCTAAAAGTCTATTCAAATCTTCTTGTAGAGAATTAACATTAACACTACTTCTGATAGTTCTACTTAACTTTTCGTCATTGGCAAACATTTGAAAATCCACATGAAACATCATTAACAAACAAGTTAAACAGTAGGGCCCAAGAACAGAACCCTGAAGCACACCACTGATCACCTTCCTTTTCTGAGACACAGCTTGCTGGTATCATTCAGAGAGCCAATCTCCAATCCATCTAACCAATATACTATCTGCTCTTATCTTCTGCAGCTTGTACACCAACTTATCTTATGTAATCTATCAAATGCTTTTGCAAAGTCGCCAACTAAAGGAACTTTTATGAAGCCTTTTTTCAACCGGTTCCGAGTTAGTTGATCTCTGGCACGGGCAAGCGAGTTTTTTCTCCTGGAAACTCAGGTTTTTTCGTCCCATAAACCCAAGAAAATTGACTGTAGAATCCATACTATTTTCAGACAGTAAAACAGCATTACGATTAGGGACCATGAAATGTCAGCACTTGTCAGTCGCCTCTCTTCACTGATGTCATGCATAATTAGTGATAGTCATGCGGCAGCTATCTCTGATTGGCTACCAGTTGAGATTGAACTTGCCCCTCAGTCTCCAAAAGATAGGGCTAAAACAACCGCATACTCGTATACTCGAGTATGTGAGTATACAACCTCGCATGCTCGCATCCAGGAATAAAAGGCGATAGCTGAATTTTTTTTTTTTTTTTAAGAATATCACTGTATATTCTCCCTTATCCAACACATTCGTCACCTTATCATAAAGCATAAGTAGATTGCTAAAACAAGACCTACCCTTCACAAACCCTTGCTGACCATCATAGCGAATCTTGTGTTCATCAAAATATTGCTATATTCTATTATGATAGAATACAGCCCAATGCTGTATTCTATTTCTAACCAATTTTTCCAACACTTTGATCACAACTCCAGATATACAGACTGGTCTATAATTGGAAACTTCTGTTCTCAAACTATGATTATGGAGAGGTGTTATTTTGCCTTCTTTACACACCTTAGGAACCTTACCCATTGCAAGACTCATTAAATAACCAGGACAAGGGCATGGCTAACTCTTTTGAAAATTATTTAAAAATACATGGTGATATGCCATCCATTCCCACAGCCTTATTAACATCTAATCCAAGCAACACTTGATTCATATTCATATTATTATGATATACACTGATGAAGTGTACAGCTATCCCTTGCTTAATGCAGTTTGACTTAACGTGGTGAAATTAATTGCAGCAAGAGTTGTGATTAACGCGCCTTTAATCATGCGGAGCTCGCAGCTGTTTTGACAGATACATGCAAAATGTTTAATATAAATATTCTTACACAATTCAGTGTATAGCTTGGAGGTCATGAGTAGCTGTGCATTCATATATTACGAGTGATATTCTGCACTGTTTTTTGCTATCAGTTTGGTTTAACATGTTATGTAAAGGCTTGTGATATTTGACAGTAAATTGTACTGAAGGATACTGAGACTTCTGATGTCAGTATAGCATGGTTTGGTTGTTGTTGTTTTTTATTATTTGTTCAATAATTTCTAGATTGTAACTGAAAATAAATAAACCATCATGTATTACTGAAATAGAGAGCCAATGGCTTATTTATCATACATGTCTTCTAGGAGATGTGCTTTACATTTATGGAAAATACTAAGGAAAGTGATCTGGAGCTTAATCCACCTTTACCATGAGTTGCCCATAAGGTTGCTTATGCTTGCATCTGCCGAAACTTTTAGTTTCTATATATTCGGCATGAAATTCTTGTAGTTTCTATATTCAGTCATGAAAAATGTTGGATTCAATATCCACATAATTTGTACCATCATGTATTATATTTGTAGTGTTTTTTCTTTATGTTTTATTGTTTGTTTGCCAAGGTCTAGAGAGTCATTTTGCTTGTTATCGTAGAATCTATGCCGATAAGAAATAAACTAAAACTGTTCAAACAATTCTTGATAACTTCTTTTGATAAAGAAATTGCAGTAAATAATGTAGGTACAAGTATTTATTAAACATTTACTTTGCATTCATTTTTTATCTTTCAAAGATTACCATATAAAACAAATTATTAATACAGCAATCGATCATGGACGAATTGTAATTTTTACCATTGATTATTAGATTTTATTAATGCAATTTTGATATACGCGGTAACATCAAGGTATTAATTAACATGTTAATTGAGGGATACCTGTACATTGAATAATTCCACTATATCATTTACTATGGTTATGCTGCTACAATAACTATCCACCAGTATCAACCTGCCATAGTTATTTTTCCTCTTGCTTACCACATAGCAGAAAAATTCCCTTGGATTAGCTTTGACCTGACGGACCAATTCTAGTTTTTCTTTTTTAGCCATGCTTGTCACTTTTCTGGCCTGCACTTTATATTCTTCATGCATCTGTTCTCTGCAAACTGTCTTGAACTTCCTCCATAACTTCTTTTGTAACACTGCTTGCTTGATTTCAACATTCGTCCATCTAACTCTTACTCTATTTATTTGCTTCACTCTTGGTAAGCAGTTATGCATTGCTTGTGTTAGACACTGCCTTATCATTTCCTATTCACCATCAACATCAACATTTAGGGACAGAGAGAATAAAATTGGGAGAGGAGTGTTATTGATGATAGCTGATGAACTGCAGCCAAGGAGAATTGAAGTTGTATTGCAGGGTAGTGAAAAGAGCTCATTTGAGGCTATTTGGTGTGAGATTGAGACTGGCAGAACAAAATATACAGTTGGGTGCTGCTATAGACCAGGTGATGGAATAGATGGTGGAGATAGTATGCATAAACAAATTGATGAAATTAGTGGAAGGAGGGTAATTATTATGGGGGATTTCAACTATGGTGACATTGATTGGAAATAGCAGAGAACACATGTGAGGAAGGAAATGTGTTTTATTCAGTTATTAAGGGATAACTATCTGAGACAGCATGTAATTGAAAATACTAAGGGTTTGAAAGTGCTTGACCTGGTAATAGTATCTGAGAATTTGACTGTAATGAATATGACCATGTTGCCACCTATTGGTGAGAGAGTGATCATAAGGTCTTGACCTGGGAGGTGGCTAAAGGTGTGGAATTTTCGATTAAGACAGGGTATATGTGGAATTACTGTGCTGACAAGTATGACAACCTTAGGAGATTGCTTGGTTCAGTGCCATGGCATGTAAAACTGCAAGGGTTAGATGTCGATAGAGCATGGGAAGTGGTCAAGGAGCATTTACAGGAGGTTATGGCTGATTGTATACCTAGGGTCCGAATAGTAAAACAAGTAGGGATTAAATGGATGAATAACACCATTAAGGTTGAGCTGCAAAAAAAGAAACAACTGTTGAGGGAATTTAAAGAGAAAGGTGACCTGCAGGCACATGAACGGTATAAAGCGCAGGCCAGAAGGGTAACAAGTGTGGTAAAAAAAGCAAAAGCGAATTATGAAAGGAAACTAACTATGCAAGCTAAAGAGAATCCCAAACAGTTCTTTCAGTATGCTGCAAGCAAAATAAAAACTGTACACAGCAGAAAGATTTTTAAGGAATGCCGATGGTAAGTAGGTCACTGAATCAGTCGATATATTGGAATTACTGAGCGAGCACTTTGCAAGAGTATATCATCCAGGTGGTGTCATTGAAAAAATGAAGAAATCATTAGTTTATATGGGAATTGTGATGAATGAAGTGGAGGAGAATAGTCTATTACAGAACCTTAATGTGAATACATCTGTGGGATTGGATGGTATACTGGCACGGGTCTTATGTGAAGCGGCTAAAGAATTATCAGTGCCCTTAACCATGTTGTTTAATCTGAGTCTCAAGTCTGGTTTAGTCCTGCATGTGTGAAAAGAGTGAAAAATAGTTCCACTGCATAAAGGAGGATCCAAGACTACTGTTGCAAATTACCAACTGATCAGCATATTAGGAGTCGTTGTCTAGGTCTTGGAGAAAGTAGTCAAGGAAAAAATATAGGAATGGATTGATGAAAATCAGATAATGTATGAGGGTGCAGCATGGTTCTGTGAAGGGTAGATCATGCCTCAGTAACTTGCTCATGTTTTATAACACAGTGACGGCTGAACTGGATAAGGATAATGGATTTATAGTGATACTGCTGGACCTGACTAAGGCATTTGACAGGATACCACATGGAATTCTAATCCGTAAACTGCAACATATGGGAATGGATATAGGGTTGATGAGATGGATAGGTGGGTGGTTGATGGAGAGATACCAGAGAGTAGTTTACTCAGGAGTAGAGTCCAAAAGATGGCCTGTGGCTAGTGGTGTGCTGCAGGCTTCTGTTCTTGGACCACTGCTGTTTAATTTGTTCATTAATGATATAGGGAAGGATCTGAGAGGAACGATTCATTTGTTTGCTGATGATGCAAATTTGGGTACGGCAATAGTGAATGCAGAAGATGTCAAAATCTTGCGGGATGATTTGGATAGATTGGAGTTCTGGGCTAAGGAGAATGGATGTCAATTTAATGTGACAAAATGTAAAGTTATGCATTTTGGGGTGAAAAGATTAGCAGCAGTATACCACATTGGTGGAACTGTACTCCAGGTGATTGATGAGGCCAGGGACTTGGGAGTGTTGGTGGATAGGGAGATGAAGTTTAGGGGGCACATTGCAAAAGTGGCTAAATCAGCTCATCAACTCACTTGGTTGTTGAAAAATACTTTGACGAGCAGAGACAAGCAAGTTATTGTTCCTCTGTACCGAGCCTTGATAAGACTTCATCTCGACTACTGTGCCCAGATTTGGTGACTTACGTTTCTTCTTGATGGGGAGGAGGTGGAGAGGATCCAGAGACGAGTGACCAAGATGATAGCAGGTCTATGGAATGAACCTTATGAGAACAGGTTGAAGATTTGTGGGTTGCAGAAATTGGTTTATAGGTGGAAAAGTGGAGATATGATTGAGACATTCAAATTGCTAAAGGGTTTCTATAGGATTAATTCAGAGGATATTTTTCAGATCAGGACTGGTGGTGGGAGAACTAGGGGACACCTATGGATGCTGGGCAAGAGTGTGGTTAGCAATGGTGTGAGAGCTAGGTTCTTTACTTTTAGAGTGATAAATGAGTGGAATAAGCTGCCAGAGTCTGTTGTGGGTGCTATGACAGTGAGTGTGTTCAAGGCAAGGTATGATAGATACTGTGAGCATGTCGTATAGTTGTGTAGACATGATGTTTACTCCCTCGATGAGTCTAAGGACTCCCTCGAGTCGCCGTAGTAATAATAATAATAATAATAATGATATCTTTTCTACACAATTCGTCAGCCTAATGTATTGATACTGTTTGACTACAGAGTTTTTGATAATCACCCACCTTATAGTTTCCACATATAGACCTTCTTGTTAACAACTTTTTCTTGTTTGACTTCCTTCCAAACTAATACGTCATGATCACTTTCACCTACAGGTGGTAGTGTTGATGCCTCATTCACAACCACATCCTGTGAGGATAACACCGATAAACCGTGTGTTTTTCCCGTCACATGCTGCTTTAGATAGTTATCCCAGAAACTCAACCATTTCACTTTCCTTGTTACTATACACTATCTCTTCTTTCCAATCCACATTCCTATAATTAAAATCTCCCATCAGGATAATCTTCCTTTTGCTTGCCCAATTAATTTCTCTAAACATTTCACAATCAACACTCTCCATTCCCTGGCCTGTGACAGCATCCTATTAGATACATTATTCTGTTGATCGCAACTTCACATCAAATAAGAAACTAAAACACATTTTAGGAATGTTAGTCAAGTGAGTTTAATTTATCATCCTACTAGTTTCACCGATTTTTGCTATCGGCATCTTCAGGGATACAATTGGTAAGCGATATGAAGGTAACAGACTAGGTTTTAACTGACAGTTCTAATTCATACAAAATTAGTATTGTGCGAGACAATGCGCGCGTGTCTCGAGAACATGATTGATTTGTTGCGAGACATAATGTAATTGGCGTGAAAGTTCATTTCTTTGATGTTTAGTGATCTAATTAAAGTTTTCCAAATTTCCGGTAGGATTATACCGTGATTCTTATTTAGGTTTCCTGTTGAACGGGCAACCACAGCAGCCTCCTGGAAGGTTCTGGAATGGTAATTCTCTTCTATATAGGGCATATGACTTTTTTCCCACTCAATGAGATGGTTGGTAGAGGCAAAGTGGGAAGAAAGGCCTGAAATATCTTGTCTGTTGTTTCTAACATAGTCTATGTGCTCTTTCTGTCTCATTTCGAAGCTTCTAGCGGTCTGACCAACATAACTACCACCACAGGAACAAGGTATATTATATACTCCAGAGTACTTGTAGAATGGCTGATGGTTTTTCGGGGATCTTAAAAATTTCCGAATAGTATTGACCGGCTTGAATGCTACTCTAATATTGTATGGTTTTAGAAGGATAGCCAATTTTTTGGAAATGCTGTGACAAATGGAATAGTTATAGTACTGATGTATTGGGTGTCATCACGTTGTCTTTGTGGTATATCTGAAATGAGAATCTTGTTGCAGAGTTTTTTAGGATAACCATTTAAGGATAGCTCTCTGGATATTGTAGTTAATTCTTTTTGTAAGTCATCTTGGTCTGTGGTGTATAGCTCATCTTGGTCTGTGGTGTATAGCTCTTTTCTTAAGCATAAAATGTGTTTTATTTTCTTATGCAAGTAGTCAAGAAAAAAAATCACACTATTCACACCAAATAGTTTCAAAATCTTCACACTTACTATTATTTTCCACTTCGACTCTTGAAGGACACAATTCCTCTGCTACCATTAACAATACCCCCCCCCCCCTCCTCTTCCTATCCTTTTGGAAAATTCTATATCTTACCATTTCAAGTCCTGACAATATATCATCCTCAGTCCACCAAGTTTCACTTATGCCAATTATCTTTGGGAATACGGATTTGATAAATGCTACAAACTCAGCCACTTTATTTCTGATAATACTCTGTACATTAGTATACAAGCATAACAAGTCTCCACTCTTTGAAGCCATCCCATCGCCACAATCACTCTTTACTCTCTCTGACTTTGATTTTCATTTATATTCTTATGATTCTCACCATTCTGCACTGCATCACTTTGCTCTGCTATAATCACTTCCTCCCCTTCATATCTATCCTCTTCCTGTCCTTCCACAATGTGCTTCTCAGCCTCTCGCTGACTCTTACTGGTATTAATTTCGTATGGACCCTGTGCAATCTTATTACACAAGAATCATTCCAAATGACCAACATTAAAGGCCATTCAAATGCATTCTATCAGGCTTTGAACCATTCTAACTTGCCTTCAAATTTATTCCATATATTTACAAATTGGACACTTTCTGCCTGACCCAATTTACAAATCTACAAATCTCAAATCCAGCCAACCTTGGAATATTGTTCTCATGTTTAGGTGGTGCATATAAAACCTCCCTAAAAATTCTTGATGCTGTTCAGAAAAGGGAGGTCTGGTTGATAAATGACACTTCTCTTACAGACTCTCTTTGGTCATTATCCCATGGAAGATCAATTTCTGCATTGTGTCTCTTCTACAGATATTTCCATGGTCATCGTTCAGCAGAGCTAGCATCCATTATGCGTCATATTTTTGCCAGATCTACAGGAACTTGTACTAAGCTGCTCAGCATCCTTTTACAGTCGAACTGCATGCTCACCAATCCTGCTACTCCTAGTCATCTTTTATTCCTTCCACCTAAATTCTGTGGAACAGTCTCCCTCATGAAGCATATCAGTAGATTACGGTATTCCTGATTCCATCCTCACATGACATCTGTTTGCTATAAGCTCTTTAGCTTTTTTTTTTTTTTGTGTGTGGGATAAATATATATGTATATAAAAAAGCAGCAAAATAATTACATTGGGGTGCCTGTGCTATACTTTTTTTAAAAATGTATATTTCTTATCCTTTCCTATTTTTGTTTCAGGTATATTGTTTGACAGATATATACACCTTAATTTATAAACGTTTTTACTAAACCCTTTTTTATAATTTTTTTGTTGTTGTTTTAAGTGCATGTTTGAAGTTGGTATACAAGGATTTTTTCCTCCTTCTTTTTTGAAGCTGCTATCAAGAAGAAGGTTGAGCTAAGACACATGACTGAAGATGCTGAATATTTAGAATTGGTCTCTGTGTGAGTTGGCCTTCAGTTTTTTTTTTTTTAGGTATCATAAAATAATGTTTATTAACAACTGTTATCTGAGGCATAGTTGTGCTTTCGATTTAGAGTGTGCATTACATATGCATATAACATACAGAGGAAATGCTGAAAAAGTTTATGGACTGTATTTATTTATTTATTCTGCTTGTGAAATTTGAGATGTTGAATTTATTTATATGGCATTGTTTACAGTTATCATACCCTAACCTAAAGACAATTTATTTACTAAAGACACAGGTAATTTCTATTAGATAATCCAAAGAGGGCTGTACAATTTTTTACCTATACTTCATTTATAATCAGTCTATGATAAATTCAGTTTCAATATTGTTCAATTTCAAAATTGTTTCTAGTCTCTTTGCTATACAACTTTTGCTAATATCCCTATTCCCTATATCTTATGAAACTTGTAGAGTTGTATTTTATTAATTGTAAATTAAATTGTAAAAATAAATTTTTAAAAATTACAAAGAAATATAAAAAAAAATGGACAAAAATGGAAAAAAAATCCTTAGCATATTACAAATGTACTATAAGTTTAGTAATAACCCATCATGGGTGGTAACCACATAAAAAAAAATACTGGAATGCTCAGAGACCACCTAAAACCATTAGAAATGTATGTTAAATTTTAACAATAACAGTACTTTTTAGAAATTTTATTGTGCTACAGTACTGCATAAAATTTTTTTTAAATTAAAAAATTATTTCTAGTCTCTTTTCTGTACAACTTTTACTAAGATTCCTAATGATGTAAGTCTGACAAGTTACGAAACTTGTTTGGCTATTTTTATTATTATTATTATATAACACCTCCAGGGAGTCCAAGGACTCATCGAGGGAGGCCACCTACTCTACATCTCTTCATCTCCACCACTCAATCCACCAACTACACCAATGGCATCTGCCACCCACCACCAGTATTAGTATCTCCACAGAAAATCACAAACATCCATGCCCACTGTGGGATTCGAACCCACAGCCTTTGGTTGGAGAGCGGATACGCTAACCGCTCTGGCAACCAGGCTGGCAAAATTTAACTCGTTATTAATTTATTAAAGTTATTTATCTTAAAATGTGGTCCCAATATCAGAAGCTGTCTACAGAACTGCTAAACCATAGAAACTTCCATATTCATGTTTCCTTGACACCTAAGGAAACATTTTCTACTCACAGTTTAGTGTTGGAGATGTATATCTCCAACACTAAACCTTGGTTGATTGAAAACATTTTTAGTATGTGATTCTTCTTTATCCAGTACCATTTATTTTTTAGACGTCAGTAAAATTTTTGAGAACTGCAGTGCAGGAAAGATAGGAAGGGGCAATTGCAAATTCCTTTGTACGTTTGTATTTGTTTTAAGTTATAAGCATTGCATATTAATTTAAAAAGCCAACATTTCTCATTCCAAACAAGAGTATAACTGAGGTTTTTTTTTTTTTCCCACTATCATTTTGTTTTTCTGTAGATATTGTAGATATTCTGCATTATTTATGCTTATTAATAAAAACCATGCTCACCATATTAGTATTATTATTATTATTATTATTATGAGCGACTCCAAGGAGTCCTTAGCCTCATCGAGGGAGGCCCTAAACATCATGTCCATCACAACTATTTGACATTCACACAGTATCTATCATACTTTGCCTTGGACTCATACACTGATGCAGCACCCACAACAGATTCAGGCAGCTTATTCCACTCATTCACCACTCTAAAAGTAAAAAAAACCCAGCTCTAACACGCTTACTAACCACACTCTTGCCCAGCTTCCATAGATGTCCAGTAGTTCTCCCACCACCAGTCCTGTTCTCAAAAATATCCTCTGAATTAATCCTATAGAAACCCTTCAGCAATTTGAATGTCTCAATCATATCTCCCCTTTTCCGCCTATCAATCAATTTCTGTAACCCACAAATCTTCAGCCTGCTTTCAAAAGGTTCATTCCATAGACCTGCTATCATCTTGATCACTCGTCTCTGGATCCTCTCTACCTCCTCCCAATCAAGAAGAAACCTAGGTAACCAGATTTGGACACAGTAATCTAGATGGGGTCTTACCAAGGCTCGATACAGAGGAACAATAGCTTGCTTGTCTCTGCTCGTCAAAGTATTCTTCAGCATCCAAGTGATTTGATGAGCTGATTTAGCCACTTTTGCGATGTGCCCCCTAAACTTCAACTCGCTATCCACCAAAACTCCTAAGTCCCTGGCCTCATCAATCTCCTGGAGTACAGTTCCACCAATGTGGTATACTGCTGCTAATCTTTTCACCCCAAAATGCATAACCTTACATTTTGTCACATTAAATTGACATCCATTCTCCTTAGCCCAGAACTCCAATCTATCCAAATCATCCCGCAAGATTTTGACATCTTCTACATTCACTATTGCCGTACCCAACTTTGCATCATCAGCAAACAAATGAATCGTTCCTCTCAGATCCTTCCTTATATCATTAATGAACAAATTAAACAGCAGTGGTCCAAGAACAGAAGCCTGCAGCACACCACTAGCCACAGGCCGTCTTTTGGACTCTACTCCTGAGTAAACTACTCTCTGGTATCTCTCCATCAACCACCCACCTATCCATCTCATCAACCCTATATCCATTCCCATATGTTGCAGTTTACGGATTAGAATTCCATGTGGTATCCTGTCAAATGCCTTAGTCAGGTCCAGCAGTATCACTATAAATCCATTATCCTTATCCAGTTCAGCCGTCACTGTGTTATAAAACCTGAGCAAGTTACTGAGGCATGATCTACCCTTCACAGAACCATGCTGCACCCTCATACATTATCTGATTTTCATCAATCCATTCCTGTATTTTTTCCTTGACTACTTTCTCCAAGACCTAGACAATGACTCCTAATATGCTGATCAGTTGGTAATTTGCAACAGTAGTCTTGGATCCTCCTTTATGCAGTGGAACTATTTTTCACTCTTTTCACACATGCAGGACTAAACCAGACTTGAGACTCAGATTAAACAACATGGTTAAGGGCACTGATAATTCTTTAGCCGCTTCACATAAGACCCGTGCTGATATACCATCCAATCCCACAGATGTATTCACATTAAGGTTCTGTAATAGACTATTCTCCTCCACTTCATTCACCACAATTCCCATATAAACTAATGGTTCCTTTATTCCTTCAATGTCACCACCTGGATGATATACTCTTGCAAAGTGCTCACTCAGTAATTCCACTATATTGACTGATTCAGTGACCTCCCTACCATCGGCATTCCTTAAAATCATTCTGCCATGTACAGTTTTTCTTTTACTTGCAGCATATTAAAAGAACTGTTTGGGATTCTCTTTAGCTTACCTGGCTAATTTCCTTTCATAATCCGTTTATGCTTTTCTCATAACACTCGTTACCTTTGTGGCTTGCGCTTTATACCATTCATGTGCCTGCAGAGACAAACATTAAGAAACAAAGGAAAAAAAAAAACAATGTGCCATTTGTACTTATGCACTTATCCAAAAGTGATTGCAATATTATTATTATTGTACTAAAAGTGCATTATTTATTTACTTGGTATTAAGTAATATTTATTTATCAAAGAATAATCCTTATCTTTTTTTTTTTTTAATATGATTATTTATTTATTTTTTTTTTCTGAAACAACTGGTTAAAATTTTGATTTTCAGTTTTGTAGAACCTTTTTCTCAGTACTGAATTACAAAGTGTTGTAGTCACTAAAAACTATTAAACATTCTTTAGGGTGATTTTAAAAGTATCTTTCCACAGACAAATTTTATTTTTAAGCTTGATTATATTTACACATTTTAGCCAAGCTTTTTATATCCAGGTTAATTATGACCTAAGAATGCCAGTGGTTGTTTAAAAAAGAAAAAAAAAAATGCTATAGACCAGCAATATAGTTTTTTTTGCTTCATCTGGATACTCAAGCCATAAGTTCTTGGTGTAAGATCACTGAGAACTTATTTCTTACTGAAGTTGCATAAACCAGGTTCTTTGGCCAATTGTTGGTTGCATAGGAACTTTCTTATTTCCTGTTCTCTCTCTCTCTCACACCATTCCTCACAGAAATGTGCTATTATTAAATGCCTTCTTTCAAAAGGTCATATTAGTTGTTACTCATCTAATCTGCTTTAAAAAACATATATACCGTATATTCCGGCATATAAGTCGACTTTTCAGCATTGAAAAAAAAGTACTAAATTTTTAGGTCAACTTATACGCCGGGTCAAAAAATTTTCCAAGAAAAAACTAGTACGTATCATACTCTGTTAAATTTATTGGCAATATACAAAAAGGATAAATACGTAAAAATATTTCAACTTATCAAATTTATTTACAGAAAAAATTATTTACATGTTATGTAATTATTTATTTACAAAAGAAAATAGGTAGTAACTACATAATTAAAATTTAATTTTCACTGTCTGAATGTATGAAAAGTTCATTGTACTCTGGTTCTGTAATTTCTTCTGGTATATCATCATATAAATTGTATTCGTTTTTTCCATCAGACTTAGCATCAATTCTATCATCATTGTAAACAAAATCATCTTCCGAGCCATCTAATTTGTTAGATATAGCACATTTTTTAAAAGATTTTATTACTGTATCTGGTTTTATTTCATCCCATGCTTTCACTACCCATTCCCACATAGTCACCAAAGACGCATGTCGCATTTGTCCTCCTTTTGTGTAACTTTTCTCTCCTTCTTGCATCCATGCATTCCACTGTTTTTGTAAACTCGTTAAATGGCTTGTTTATACAAGCATCCAATGGTTGCACTAGTGAAGTTAACCCACTTGGAATCACTGCCATATTGGTATTATTCTCTCTTAATAAAGATTTTGTGCTCTCTGTTAAATGGAATTAGTGTCCCACACTAAAAGACTGTTTGGATTTTTTAATGCACCTTGTTGTGTATTCCAAATATTTTTTATCCACAGCTTAACTCCTGCTTCGTCCATCCAACCATTCTCATGAACATGGACAAAAACCTTTCTTGGAATTTTGATCTTTGCCATTATTTTTCTTTTAAAAATTATCATAGGTTTTAATTTAGTACCATCAGCCATACAAGCAAGTACAACTGTGAAACGGATTTTTTCATGTCCAGTTGTTTTTAAAGAAATAGTTTTACTTCCTTTCAATTCTACTGTTCTATTCCCGATCATGTCAAACATAACTGGAGTTTCATCCATATTTCTGATTTGAGACAATAAATAATTCCTTTCTTTTAGGCTTGCACGGTGATCCGAATGCATTTTTGGAAATTATGGAGACAACTACCGTGTTTGAATAAAAACTTTAGTTTACTATTACTAAAATTTTACAATTCGACGTTTCGACCTTTATGTCAAGGTCATCTTCTGGAGCGTACAAATATACACAGGAAACAAGCTATACTACAATCATACTGGTTCGTTAAAGACACTGACTAACCGCTACCACAATTGTTGGCCTGACCTCTGGTGAGAAAAAAAAAAAAAAAAAATTTCACATCAACGCTAAAGTCCTATTATTTGTGTTGTCTACTATATACATTAACATCATTCCAGCCAGTTGGAGTGGAATGGTTTCTACTAATAGCAGATTGGCTAGAGTCCTGACTTATGTTGAATCTTTCAAATTAGGTTGGCTGAATGTGTGCCATCCAGATCCTTGGAATTTTCATACCATCTTTATTGTTGATATTTGGGTGGTTTATCAGGATTTCGCAGGATTCTTTAAATTTTCTCTCGTACCATGTTTTTGTGCGGTGTAAGGAGCAGGTGCTTTTCCAGTTGATTTGGTGTAAGGTGTTGAGTGCGTGGTCTGAGAGGCCTGCTTCACCATAATGGTTATATTTAATGTGTCTAATGTGTTCTTTTTTGCGTATAGGGATTGTCCGTCCTGTTTCACCAATGTACGGTAAGTTACAGGTGCAGCGGATGCAATAGACTCCAGGATGTGCTAATGGGAGGAGAGGGTCTTTAGAGGAGCTGAATATGGTTTTAAGTTTAGTGGGTGGTTTAAAGGTGGCATTAAGGTTACAATGTTGTAGGATTCTGTTGATTTTTTCTGATAACCCTTTAATGTATGGGATGGCTATGGTTTTACTGTAATCTAGATTCGTTTTTGTTGTGGTTTTATAGAGTATTTTATTGACAGTATTTTTGTTATAGCCATTGTTTATGAATGTGTCACTAATGATTTTTAGTTCTTGTTTCAGGGCCTGCTGGTTAGAGCAAATAGTTGTGGCTCTGTTTTTAAGGGTGTTTATGACTCCATATTTTTGTGCTGGGTGGTGATATGAATTCGCATGTATGTATTGGCCCGTGTGTGTCGGTTTTCGGTAGACCGTGAAGGATAGATTGCCTGAAGGAAGACGTGTAACTAGTGTGTCTAGGAACGGGAGCGAATTTTGGTTTTCGATTTCGATGGTAAATTGTATGCGTTCGTGTTGTTTGTTTAGGTGGCTGAGGAATGTGTTTAGCGTTTGTCGACCGTGCGGCCAGATCGCGAACACGTCGTCAACGTATCTGAGCCAGATTGTTGGTCGAAGCGTGGCAGAATCAAGAGCCCTTTGCTCGAAGGTTTCCATGTAGAAGTTCGCGATTGGGGGGGATAATGGTGAGCCCATGGCCGTACCTTCCTTTTGTAGGTAGAATTTGTTTTGCCACACGAAGTAACCAGACTTTAGTACGTGGGCAAAGAGGGCCGTAATGTCGGGCGGAAATTTGTTCTGTAGTAGGAGAATAGTGTCATTGATGGGGACATTAGTGAAAAGGGCAGAAACGTCAAAACTGACTAATAAGTCGTCTTTGTCGAGTGTTATGTTTTTGATTATGTTTATAAAGTGTTGTGTGTTTTTTACGTAGGAGGGGGAATGACCTACCAACTCCTTGAGTGTTGCCGCTAATTTCTTGGCTAGGTGGTAATTGGGACTGTCTATTCCTTCCACTATTGGTCGAAGGGGCACATTTTGTTTGTGTATTTTCGGAACCCCATATATTCTGGGGGGGCGGGCGTAGTGGGAGTTTGAGTTTTTTAACTGTGTCTGGTGGCCAAAAAGTGACGGACTTTAATAGTTTTTCTGTTTTGTCCTTTATCCTCTTTGTTGGGTTATAATTTACCATTTTATATGTGTTGTTATCGGCTACTAGTTGGTTCATTTGTAGTATGTATGTTGACCTGTCAAGGACAACAGTGGCACTGCCTTTATCAGCTTTCGTTATTATTATGTTTTGTTTGGCTTTTAACGATTTAATTGCTGCTAATTCTGTTTTAGTCAGGTTGTTCTGTATGGTTTTTTTGGTATTTAGGACATTACTGGTTTCTAGTCGTATTTTGTCTGCTATGTTGTTAGGTAGGGATCTGATGCCTCTTTCAATGTGGTAGATAAAATCTAATTTGTTTACCTTTTTAGGCGCTATTGCGTAGTTCAGTCCTTTATTCAGCAGCGTGAGTTCGTCTTGTTCAGGGTGTGGCTTGATAAGTTAATCACATGGTTCTTGCTTGTCGGTGGTTGGTCGCTTCTTGTCTCCCTTGTTTGTTGTTCATTGTTGTTTCTCGGGGAGGAAGTCCTCTGATTGGCCTCCATATTTTGCTGTTGTTTCAACCTGTGGAATTTTTTCTTGAGTTTTTCTTTGTTCTTTTCCAGGGTATGCTTGGCCGAATTGTCAGTAATTCTTTCAAGTGTTTGTAGAATGTCTTGGTTAACATAGTTCGATAGTTCTAATTGTAATTCAGAAACTAGATTTTGTGTTGTAGCTAGGTTTCGGTGGGCTGTTTGGATCTTTTCTCTAAGCATTGCTTTTTCTGTGCGGTCATAGATACGAAGTGCCTTCGCGGACGTAAATTTCTTTTTTAGCCTGATGCAGATCAGAATGAGGTTGTTGTCTCTGCATCTCTTTAAAAAGGCCAGTTGATTGATCAGGAGAGAAATACGAATCTTTAGCTTACCATAGCGATTGCAGCGCTTGTGGGTATCATTTCCATGGATGATCTGAATCCTTTCTTTTAGGCTTGCACGGTGATCCGAATGCATTTTTGGAAATTATGGAGACAACTACCGTGTTTGAATAAAAACTTTAGTTTACTATTACTAAAATTTTACAATTCGACGTTTCGACCTTTATGTCAAGGTCATCTTCTGGAGCGTACAAATATACACAGGAAATAAGCTATACTACAATCATACTGGTTCGTTAAAGACACGGCAAAGATAAAAGTTTATTTTAAGTAGAAAGCTTATTGTATTTATTGAGGTAATAATTTATTAATCATTATGGCTGTCACATCAAGCTCTGAAATGAACGACAGTGAATTTTTTCGTACAGTAAATCCGCAACAAGTTTTTCCCCAATTTTCAGGTGAAGAATCAGATGATGTACTATTTTTCTTTACCTATGTTGAAAAACTTAGAGAAATTGCAGGTTGGACTGATTTTCAATTGCTAGTTTTAATTAGAAGCAAATTAGTGGGTAAAGCAAAAACATTTTTGCATTCTTCTCCAATACTTCGAGAAACTTTTGAGTATTCTAAGTTTAAAGAAACTTTGTTGTCTCAATTTTGTAAACTTAGAAGTGTAGGTCCTAACTTGTGGAAATTGCAGAAAATTGTTCAAAAGGATAAAGAGACTGTTACTGATTTTCACAATTGGTTATTAACATTGGCCAACAGTTTGAATGTTACTGGTGAAGATAAACCCCACTTAGATTGGGCTGTGTTCCAACAATTTAGACAAGGTGTTAGGCAAGAATTAAGAGAAACAGCCTACAAGAAGAAAATTTCTACTTTAGAAGAGTGTCTCAAAAGTGTTAAGGAAAAAGAACAAATACTAGGAGACCTTTATCCCTCAAACAATGCAAGTCTTGTGAATATTGTGAATAAGACTGATAGTTCGTTCAACCAATCAGAAATAGAAAAGAGAAGTAAAGTTGAAAAAGGAAAAGCAAAGAATACTGAAGAAAATTCAAGTAGTGTAAACTGCATGACAGAGAGTAAAGAGCAAATGGACAAGAAACTGATGACAGAAGTGAAATCCCTAATTCACCAGGAGGTGAATAAGTTAAATCAACCAATAATGGATAGTCTTAATGAAGTTGTGAGACAGTTATCAGCTATTACCTTGAGTTCTCAAGAAAATCAAAACCCCACTACAGGTAAAATTGATGAGATGATCAAACATGAGGTTGAAAAACAAAGTCAACCTATTTTAAGTAGTCTAGATAAAGTAATGCGAGGATTAAATGATGTTAGGCAACAAATGTCTGTTATTCCTCAATCCAAGACAGACATAAAACAAAGAAATCCTCTTAGGTGTTATAATTGCAACAAAGTTGGACATTATGCCAGGAACTGTTTCCATAACAAGGAAAACTACTATAACAACAGTTGGAATTCAAAATTTGGAAATGTGACCCGCAGGAGAAATAAAAGAATTCAGAATTATCAAACATCTAATGAGAGAATGATGAGAATTAGAGGTGATATCCTGGGCTCCAAATGTGACATCTTATTAGATACAGGATGCAATGCCTCTACCATCAGGATGGATTATTTCCTAACATTAAAGAACAAACTGTGGAAGAGCACTGCCAAGCTGAGACAACCTGTAAGGATTACTTCTCTCTCAGACTCAAACTTTGTGGCATATGAAAAGCTTCGAGCAAGAATATACCTACCAGAATTTGGACTGTACGTGTGGCAAGACCTACTAGTTGTCCCCACTACTTCCAATCTAAATTCTCACATTATCTTGGGAACAAACTTCCTAGCAAGATATCAATTTTCTTGTGACTTTTCTAAGAAGGAAATAACCCTGATGAACAAAAGGAGATATATCAGAAGAAATGAAATTCATGATTGTGATAGGACTAAGTATCAAACAAAACAGTTTAGATTGCCACTTGAATCAGGACCATCTACTGAAGAAAAATCAGCTGTGAATCAATCATCTAATGGAGATAGTGGTGATAACTCTCATGTACACATTCAATCTGATATTCCTCTTCTTACTGATGAACAAAAAGTAGTAGTGACAAAGCCCAAATTAGAAGTTACCACTAATAGCAAACTAAAGGTTGAAGTCAAATTTGGTAAAATGTCTAATCTATATTGTAGAACAAACCACAGAGTTGTGAGACAACAAAAACTTAATTCTAATAATGGAAAATGTGAAATTAATTCAAAGGAGAGAATCCTATACTACAAACTTAGAAGATATGCAGAAATTGATCATAATAGTAATAAGAGAATTGATGATAATGTGAAAGAGAATAAAAGCACAAATCATAATAAGGAACCAAGTTTCAGTAAAACTGGCTATTACTTGAGAAATCGAAAAGGAAATATGTAATCCAGTTTTTTTTAAAGGAGCCTAGTGTCAAAAGAAAAATTTTTCTTATAATAAAAATTTTTCAAAGAAAGGGTGAGCCTATGTTAAATTGTGAATGAAGCTATGTTATGTAATTTATTTTTTTTTCATTCACATTTAACATTGCTTATTAAATATTAATCATGGCTTATATAAAATTATTTATTATTTCTTAATTAAGAATTGCTAATTAAATATTTATTTAAAACCTGACCTACTATTAGTTTATAGAATAATAAAATGTATAGAATTTTGTATAACCAAATATATATGATGTAACGTAAAGTGTTATTTTATATTTAACTATATATGTAATCAAAAAGTTGAAGAAGTAGCTTAAATATTATGTTGTTCTTATTTGTGAAATATTTAATGTTATGTAATCACTCATGTAGTAGTAAAAAGAGCATACATTACATTGGCGAAATGTTTACGCTTAGTCTATTGTCATGGAGATGCACGCGTAAACAACCACGAGTGGAGTAGAGCGTGGCGTTCGAACGGTAAGGTGGGAGTGAAGGTCATAGATAGAAACAAAAAGGTGATAAGGAAGGTCATAGATAGATAGATAAGACAGAGAAAGGAAGAGAGGAATTTTTATTAAGGGAGTGAGGAGAGAGTTTTGCGGAACCAGAAGGAAGGTAGCGTACAAATAAAGAAGTAAAGGAAGATTATAGAATCCTTAGGGCAGGAATTTATGAAAATAGTGTTTGGAAGTGAACCAATAAGTAGTGAATCATAAAGCTTAATATTATAAACGAAATCAGCTGTTGTTATGAAGAAAGGTTAACGTAGTAATCAGATAAAAAGGAAACTGGACAGTCAATGCGAAAATTCTGATTAGTTCCAGTTAATCTGGATTACGATTTAATTCTATGTTGCCCTAGGAAAAGGTTATATTGATTACTTGGAGAAAAGTGAACAAGAAAAGATATCAGTACCTAATTACTGTTATTTGGAATAGTGAAGTGCGACTAACAGTAGTATAGTTTAAACTGTGGAGAATATTTATTATGTGTGTTCCGCTAACGTTAATTAAGTTAATTCATAAGTGCTCTCTCAGTAATTTGATGTATTGAAGATTTTGTCCGGTAAGAGTAGTTGTATAAGTTTGTCTATTTTAGCATTAACTGTGATATATCTCTGATGCTCAAAGTCCGGAATATATTTGCTTGGAATATTGCTTACGTAGTTTATTGCCTGCTGTGAATATAAACATTGAGCTGATAGATTTGTGAAGACTGTTTAAATGTGAAGTTTGTTATATAGACTAGAAATAAGAAGATTTGTATTTTGAGACTGTGAATTGTATATGAAAGTTAGAACATTGAATTGGCATAACTGACTTAGGAAGATGTGTTAAGTTATTTGTGTAGTTCCATTTTAAAATAGAGTTCTTGTATTTGTTAACCATATCATATATTAAATGTTTTATTTTGTTAATCTAAAAGTTGTGTTTGCCTGAATTCCTTTTTATTGCACCGTTCATAAATATTCGAATCTAGCGGGAACCCCAAGTAAAAATGATAATAAATAATTCGGCCTGATGAGATGACTGCTAACCTAATTTAGAATTGATCCTACTATTTATATAGACTAATCTGAGAATAGGGTGGCGCAGTATAAATATAAATTTCCCTACTTTTGGATCGGTGATCATTTCGTAATTAGTTATTTTATTTATAAAAGTGACTGAAACTAGATGGTAAATTAGAACACGACAGGAAAAAAGTCGTCACGACAATAGCAGACAAAATACGACTAGAAACCAGTAATGTCCTAAATACCAAAAAAACCATACAGAACAACCTGACTAAAACAGAATTAGCAGCAATTAAATCGTTAAAAGCCAAACAAAACATAATAATAATGAAAGCTGATAAAGGCAGTGCCACTGTTGTCCTTGACAGGTCAACATACATACTACAAATGAACCAACTAGTAGCCGATAACAACACATATAAAATGGTAAATTATAACCCAACAAAGAGGATAAAGGACAAAACAGAAAAACTATTAAAGTCCGTCACTTTTTGGCAACCAGACACAGTTAAAAAACTCAAACTCCCACTACGCCCGCCCCCCCCAGAATATATGGGGTTCCGAAAATACACAAACAAAATGTGCCCCTTCGACCAATAGTGGAAGGAATAGACAGTCCCAATTACCACCTAGCCAAGAAATTAGCGGCAACACTCAAGGAGTTGGTAGGTCATTCCCCCTCCTACGTAAAAAACACACAACACTTTATAAACATAATCAAAAACATAACACTCGACAAAGACGACTTATTAGTCAGTTTTGCGTTTCTGCCCTTTTCACTAATGTCCCCATCAATGACACTATTCTCCTACTACAGAACAAATTTCCGCCCGACATTACGGCCCTCTTTGCCCACGTACTAAAGTCTGGTTACTTCGTGTGGCAAAACAAATTCTACCTACAAAAGGAAGGTACGGCCATGGGCTCACCATTATCCCCCCCAATCGCGAACTTCTACATGGAAACCTTCGAGCAAAGGGCTCTTGATTCTGCCACGCTTCGACCAACAATCTGGCTCAGATACGTTGACGACGTGTTCGCGATCTGGCCGCACGGTCGACAAACGCTAAACACATTCCTCAGCCACCTAAACAAACAACACGAACGCATACAATTTACCATCGAAATCGAAAACCAAAATTCGCTCCCGTTCCTAGACACACTAGTTACACGTCTTCCTTCAGGCAATCTATCCTTCACGGTCTACCGAAAACCGACACACACGGGCCAATACATACATGCGAATTCATATCACCACCCAGCACAAAAATATGGAGTCATAAACACCCTTAAAAACAGAGCCACAACTATTTGCTCTAACCAGCAGGCCCTGAAACAAGAACTAAAAATCATTAGTGACACATTCATAAACAATGGCTATAACAAAAATACTGTCAATAAAATACTCTATAAAACCACAACAAAAACGAATCTAGATTACAGTAAAACCATAGCCATCCCATACATTAAAGGGTTATCAGAAAAAATCAACAGAATCCTACAACATTGTAACCTTAATGCCACCTTTAAACCACCCACTAAACTTAAAACCATATTCAGCTCCTCTAAAGACCCTCTCCTCCCATTAGCACATCCTGGAGTCTATTGCATCCGCTGCACCTGTAACTTACCGTACATTGGTGAAACAGGACGGACAATCCCTATACGCAAAAAAGAACACATTAGACACATTAAATATAACCATTATGGTGAAGCAGGCCTCTCAGACCACGCACTCAACACCTTACACCAAATCAACTGGAAAAGCACCTGCTCCTTACACCGCACAAAAACATGGTACGAGAGAAAATTTAAAGAATCCTGCGAAATCCTGATAAACCACCCAAATATCAACAATAAAGATGGTATGAAAATTCCAAGGATCTGGATGGCACACATTCAGCCAACCTAATTTGAAAGATTCAACATAAGTCAGGACTCTAGCCAATCTGCTATTAGTAGAAACCATTCCACTCCAACTGGCTGGAATGATGTTAATGTATATAGTAGACAACACAAATAATAGGACTTTAGCGTTGATGTGAAATTTTTTTTTTTTTTTTTCTCACCAGAGGTCAGGCCAACAATTGTGGTAGCGGTTAGTCAGTGTCTTTAACGAACCAGTATGATTGTAGTATAGCTTGTTTCCTGTGTATATTTGTACGCTCCAGAAGATGACCTTGACATAAAGGTCGAAACGTCGAATTGTAAAATTTTAGTAATAGTAAACTAAAGTTTTTATTCAAACACGGTAGTTGTCTCCATAATTTCCAAAAATGCACAATAAATAATTATTTTGCTTTCTTTTAGCAATTATAAATCTTTGAAAACTTAATAACTTATCATTCAAATCCTTTGGCAGCTTTTGTGCGATTTTCATTTTTAGTCGAAGCACTAAATTTTTCCTTTCCATAAACCGGTTACACCAACTCACTGTAGCTTTGAAGTTTTTGCTCTCCTTTTTATTTGCTTTGCCCCACTTCAAAGCAAATAAATGAATATTATTTATTGTACGGCGGAATATACAGTATATATTCTACAAATTTCAAAGAAATGGGCATGCTCAATGTTTGTAGTCCCAAAACAGTAGAGAAGATTATCAACTACTGTTCTCCATCCTCTGTTAGAAGAGATGACTCTCACCAAGTTACCATCTCATACCTTTAAAGGCATTTCAGAATGCATTTCTCATATCCTAAAGAAGTTTCAATATCTGCACTGATTAATTCAATAAACTCTATGATATAATCTCCATCATCTTTAAAATTCTACCTCTGCTGCTACCTGGAGTGTACTCAGTCCCATGCAAATGCCAGTTATTTTATGACGAACAGGATTATCTCTTTCTATATGCATTTCAGAGCATCAGTCCTACATTACCTCCAAGAAATGCAACAAATCAGCTCTAGCAGAACATGGGATTACTAATACTAGCCACAGGATCCTTTGGAATGATATCAAATTACTACAGAGAGGTTCTCGTAAATATGGGCATCTCTTTAAAGAAAGTTCTGAATTCTTCTACATTGAACATATTTCAACTTTAATGATCTTTTGGTCTTTCCATGCCAAAAATCTGGGAAATCATTAAAAACTATACTGTTGAATATTATAATTTTTTTTTTTAAATCACATGCTCACACACTTCACTTGATACTAATAAGAAAATTAGTCTTTACTTGGCTGTCTCGCAATTGCATACAAGGAGAGATTCCATTTTCCATATACCTTTATTGCTGTTTAATTTTTAATTTCCAGGCTGTAATTACACTGATAATAGTTAAAGATATATGGGAATCAAAATATTTTTTGTTTAATCAGTCTTAAATGTTTCATCTGTGTCTATGTGTGATCTTCATGTTATAAACTCAAATAAAATAAAAAAATAAATAAAACTTTCTCAAAAATTTCCCCTTAAAATTTACAACTCAAAAAATCTTACGGAATAAATTTCTTTAAATTCACTTCACCAACATTTGTTGTATAAACACCAACCTAAAATATGTGTGCCATCACTTGCAGACATCCAAACCTGATCACCTGTTTCTGATTCAACACCAAATTAGGACACCATAACAATCACAGCTCATCTTAACCCTCCAAACTATACTCTGTATAATTCCTTCTGTTGCAAGGGTGGTACTTGTGCTATTGTGCAATCCAATATTCATTGTCCAAAGATGCCTAATCTTTAATAAGAGGTTGGAATGACTTTTGGAACTGGAGAAGTAGTACAGATAGCAGATGAATGGTACATAATGAAGCAAAGAAATTTTCAATCACAGAAGTTAAAAAAGAGAGGATTCAAGATTCGCTGGCAAGGAATATTGGATTGCACAAAAGCACAAGTATCACTCTTGTGGCAAAATGAATCACCTTGGGTATCGTCTAGGCCAGGGCTGTCCAAAGCACTGCCCATGGGCCGCATGCGACTTGTGGTGCGATTTTGTGCAGCCTGCCTGTGGGTTTTGATTTTCACGAGCAAAAAAATTAAATATCAATTTGAACCAAATGCGTATTAGATATTTTAATTCTATTTACTAATCGATAATCTCAATGTTGGTAATTTTATTTGGTGTTTTTACAACACTATATATCCACGTTTTTTAAATATTAGATGTGTCAAAGAAGTGTTCTTACACTGTTTTGTTCCAATGTGCATGCTCCAGGCACTCACAGGGAATGTGAGCACATGCCATTAGTGCTCAATTAGTGTTGTTCGTTTGTTCAGCTATCGAGATTGTGTCGTTGCTGCTCACCAAATTACTACACATGCATTGTGATGCTGCCCTCGGATAAATCTTTTGCTTTAATGTGGCCCTCGGATTGCCTAAGGTTGGACAGCCCTGGTCTAGAGGATGAAGATAGGCTGTGGTTGTTCTTGTTGTGGCACTAATTTGAGTTTATTCTGAAACAAGAGATCATGTTTGGATGTTTTCAAGTAATGGCACATATTTTAGATTGGTGTTTATACCATAAATGTTGATGATGTGAATATGGAAGAAATTGTTTGTGTAAGTTTTTTGAATTTTTTAAATTTTGAGGTCACACATAGACACAGATGAAAAATTATTTAATTAAGACTGATTAAACTGCCGATATTTCACTTTATATATCATGAACCATTATCAGTGTATTAGAGTTGAAAATTAAGTGATGACAAAGATATGTGGAGAATGGGATCTGTCCTTGTATGCATTCAAGTAAAAACTGTTACTATTAGGATCAAATGAAGTGTGTGTGTGTGTGTGTGTGTGTGTGTGTGTGTGTGTGTGTGTGTGTGTGTGTGTGTGTGTGTGTGTGTGTGTGTGATTTAAAAAAAAAACATATAATATTAATTTTTCTGTGCCCAATTTTTTGGCACAGAAAGTCCATCATTGAGGTTGAGATTTGAGTAATGTAGAGAGACTTCAGAACTTTCTTTAAAAAGATGCTCATATTTATGAGAACATCTGGCCAGCCTGGCTGGCCAAGTTGTTAGTGTATCTGCTCTCCAGCCAAATGGCTGCTGTTTCGAATCCTGCTGTGGGCATGGAAATTTGTGATTGTCTTTGGAAATACTAGTGGTGGTGGTCGGCGGTAGATGCCATTGGTGTACTTGCGGTGGATTGAGTGGCAGAGATAGAGCTGTAGAGCAGGTGCCCTCCCTCGATGAGTCTTTGGACTCCCTGGAGGTATCTAATAATAATAATAATATATGTAGTAATTTGGTATGATTTCAAAAGATCCTGTTGCTAGTGCTAGTATTAGTAACCCTATGTTCTGCTAAATCTGATCTGCTGTGTTTCTTAGAGCTAATATAGGATGGATGTTCAAAAATGTGTATAAAAACAGATCAGCCTGTTTTTCCAAAGTAGAAAAACTGGCAGTTGCATGGGACTCAGTATACTCCAGGTAGCAGTAGAGGTGGAAAGGATCACTGACAACTCAGCTGAACATAGGTTTGGAACTAATAAGGAAAAAACCTGTAGCTAAATTTCATAGACTGAAAAAAAACAACAGCAAGATAAAATATCTGAATGGGCATCATACATATATAACCAATCAGGATATCTCTTCCCCAGGGTATAATTCTAGGAGAAGCCAACCACAGACAAGGGAAATGAGGAGCAACCAATCACCTGCAAATAACTGCCACATGATTAACCTGACCAGCCACACCCTAAATAATTGTGAACTTTTGCTACTTAATAAAAGGAACAAACTTCACAGTAGCACCTGGAACTATTAATAAATCGGATGTTATATGCCATATTGAAAAGAGCATTAAATTTCTTCTGATTAATGTATCTGATAAAATTCATTTAGGAACTTGTAACATTTTAAATAAATACCAAAGCAATGTGTAGCAGTCTCACCAAAGCAGAATTAGCAGCTGTGAAGTCATTTAAAGCTAATAAGGATATCATTATCACAAAGGCTGACACAGGTAATGCTATGGTTATTTTAAACAGGTCAACTTACCTTCATCAAATGAATCAATTAGTCTCCGACAGCAACACTTATCAACTTGTGAACTATAATCCAACTATCAGGAATAAAAAGAAAACTGTTAAATTACTTAAATTTCCATTTCTTGGCTGTCAGACACTGTTAAAAAAGATATTACCACAATATGCATGCTTTCCTAGAATTTATTGTGTTCTTAAAGTACACAAACTCAATGTTCTGCTTTGGATGGCAGTTGAAATATAGATATCCCTAATCATCACCACAGCCAAGAAACTAGCATCAGTGCTCAAGGAGTTGGTAGGTCATTCCCTCCCTTCCCCAATATAAAAACATACAAATATATAAAATATATAAAAATCATATAAAAACAAAGCACTTCATAAACAAAATTAAAAACATAATGCTTGGCAAAGATGATTAATTAGTCAGTTTGACATTTCTGCCCTTTCACAAATGTCCCAATCAGTGACACAATGCTTCTTTAAATAAAGAATCTACAGCCATAGGCCTATCTCCTTCCATTGTTCATGTGAAAGCCTTTGAGCAGTTTGCTCTACATTCTTTTACTTTAAAAACTACAGTTTGACTTAGATATGTTGACAATGTTTTTGTTATCTGGCCACAGCCCACACCTTCCGTATGTGAGGCTTAAGTGCTGTGAAGACATCATGTTGGAGGTTTAATGGAATCTTATCAGCACCAGGAAAGGATTAAAACTAATTTTAATGCTTCCAATATTTCATCTCAGTCTCTAAGACATGTTCAGGGATTACAAATAACTTTTGTAACGACACACTCAAATACAATACAATATTAAATGAAACACATGAGTGACTCTAAAATCCTATCTAGGTGGTGCGCCCTCTATGGGCATTTGTAGGTGGCCTAGGATGTAACGTGGGATCTCTGATAATTAATGTTTCCTAAATTTTGGGAAGTTTTATGAAACTATATTTATCTAAATTCGGTTGATTTCTGAGTGCTGCTGGAAGATCAATTTCTAGATTCTAGAAACAGTCTTTCTTTTTTGAATTTACTATGGTGGAGCATGGTGGTTTTTTTTCTCCACTAGATCCTGTGGATTGTATCCAAACCATGTTTTGGATATAACTCACAGGATCTTTAATGTATAGGATGGCAATTCTACATGAGTCTTTTCTTCTAATAGAAGATGAAGAAAAATGTTGATTATCTTCTCTGTTGTTTTTAGTTATTTTAGTTATAACCATTGAGATTATAGAAATTTCTTTTCAAAGTAGGTCATATGAAGAACAGATGGCATTTGAAAGAAGGCATTTAATAACTATATTTCTGTGAAGGATAGCGAGCCAAAGTGTGATGGACAGAGACAAGGAAAGTTTCAAAAAAAACAGATGTTGATAAGGAACCATTCAATTCTCTTTTTATTATCAAAGAAAGATATATCAAGATATAATTCCACTTGATTAAAGTTCCATAGTGAAATTGATTCTGTGGCGTAGTTGATTTTTTGTAAGAAGACTTCTAGTTGTTCATATGAATTATTCCAGACAGCAGAAATAGAATCCATATAGCGAAGCCATATTGAAGGTTTTGGATTAAACATTGAATTATTTTTTTCCCAATTGTTCTAAATAGAGGATAGCAAGGATGGGAGAAATTGGACAACCTATCGCATTTTCTTCAATTTGTTGATAATGCTTTTCTTTTGAGCTGATATACCCAGAATACATGATGAATTTAAAGAGATCTAAAATATTTGATGGCAAGATAATATAGGTTGCATTCAAGGACTACCCTTATGGATGGTTTCAGATATGGAGATATAGACTGGAGGAGGAGAAAGCATGCTGGATAAGGAAAAATGAATTTAGAATTACTCAGATACTGAAATTTCTCTAACAGTGTCTGAGAACCTGTCTTTAAATGGTTTGACCATTATGCCTCCAACCTTGGGAGGTAACAATGCATATCTGGTAGGTGAAACTGAGTAAACAGTGCCTGGACATTAGAAACTGTATAGTAGAGGAATCAGTAGTGCATGGGAATAAGTTTAAAGATGCCTGTGTCTCACAGACATAGGTTCTGGGTGGCTATAGTAGCTTTTTGTGGATGTTGGGAAAGATCTGGACAAAAGTATAGAGGTAGATGATTTAGAAGTATTAAAACTTACAAGCTCAACAAAAGCTTGACTCAAGTACAGCAGTTCGACTGATGGGATATTGACATAAGTGCTAAGGGAATGTGCAAGAGTTGTTAGCAATAGCCTTCATTATACACACATTAGCGTCTGATATAGTCAGACATAAAATTGGAAAGGCTGGTTAGAACTCACACTCAAAGACAGGTAGATAACATTAGGATCCTCTATAGTAGACATCATGATTTTGTTAAAGGTAGGTTTTGCTTTAGCAATTAGCCATGTGCCCTTCTTCTATAATAGAGTAATGGTAGAGTTGGTAGGGGAAATGATGTATTGTGGTATTTTGGGATTTTGCCAAGTCTTTTGACAGGATTCTACACTGAAAGCTGTTATACCAATCCAGTGGAGGATGGGTTTGCAAAATAAACTTGTAACAAACTTGAATTTGAGAGTGACTGACCAACAGGTATTAAAAGATAATGTATGGTTGTGCTGAGTCTGTAAGCAGGAAGAGAGTTATCAGTGATGAAATCATTCTGTATTTGGGCCATTGTTATTTTTAATGTTTATTAATGATTTTGAGGAGAGTTTTTAGTGCAATATCCAGTTAATATAAAGATTATATTATATCCGATAATATAAAGAGTAAGTATCTTGATAATATTGAAATTGAAGATACACATTTATTTGAAGATAATGCAAAATCAGTAAGAGGAGCCATGAGGTATGAAATTGATAGGAGCGTGATTAGATTGTCTCTTTCACTCATTGAATGGGATACCAGTTTGGGTGAAGTCTTGAAATTTAGAAGGCAGTGATAGGTACTGTTTAATATGAATGTAAAAAAATAAAATAAACAATTATTCTCATTGGGGATTGCTTCATGTAATTTCAAAGAAAAATCAAAAATTTTTCAACTATGGAACTTTGCAAGATCTTGTGGATCTGTATTTAAAGTGAGCAAAGTGATTGACAATCCCTTACCAAATTTCCCCAAATCTTCCCATGACTTTCATTTAGATACTTTTTACATAGAACTTAGCTTTCCTGTATTTTCTCTCTCTCTCTCTCACTAAGGACACACACACACACACACTGACTTACTAGCTAGGAACTGTTATATGTTTTTTTTGTTTTTTTGGAGTACTTCTTTAACTTCCTTACCCACTACAGAGTTCTTATGCTTCCATCTTTGATTATAGGAAACTTTTTTCTAATTTAATGAAAAATCAAGAACAAATGGATAAAAAATTTAATAAAAAAAAATTATAATTATGATATGTTTAATTTGTTTTTAATATCCTTTTCAGTAATTTGCAACAATCATTAAATGAATTCCATCCTGACATTCTTATATACAATGCTGGTACAGATGTTTTAAATGGCGATCCTTTGGGAAACCTGGCTATTTCTTCAAATGTAAGCATTATATTCTTTTAAGTAGCAAACATTTAAACATCTTTAATGCTTTTTAAGTTCATTGAATGGGGAAAAAAAACAACAACTAAATTCGGAATTCTGCTAGAGGGCCTCATAATGAGCTCTAGAAAAGATGTGCTATTTTGTGTTATAATCGGTGATATTCCTTACATTTTAGTATAATATTATTTATTGTTTATATTATAGCTTAGTGTACGTGTGCGATTGTTGTGTTTTGTAGATTTGTTATTGAGATTTTTTATTGAATTTTTAATTCTTGCCTTAAACAGTGCTACATGCCTGCTTGGCTTGTAGCACTAAGATTAAATGATATTGACAATGTAGACTTTTAGAAAATGCTTCGATGTTGTGAGTGCAAGATGCATGCATGGCAAAATGTGAAAGATGTGTTTGTGGAGAGACTGAACAGGAGATGAGAGAAGGTATGAATTTATAGAAAGTGTGATATTTTGTTAGATTGCAAATTATCAGTGAATGCAAAGCAGACTAAAGGACCGAAAGTCTAATTATGGATGCAAAAGACTGTGTAAATAACAGAATGAAAGCTAGTGAGAGAGAGAGAGAGAGAGAGAGAAAGAGAAAGAAGCTAAGAATGAAGAAATGAAAGTAAGTGATATGGAAGCAAAAGTAAGTAGGAATAGGGAAACTGAAGAAAGGTGGCAGAATGAGAGGGAGAAAGACCGTGGGAGTCACAGAGGGTGAAATTGCTGGAATGGATTTGAAGAAAGACTTGTTCAAAATGAAAAATAAAATCAGGAATATGCAAATTGATGTCGGATGTTTAATGGAAACAAATGAAAGAAAAAAAGAGGTGACGAAGGACTCAGGAATATCAGTGTATGGAGATTCCATTATTAGAGAATTGGTTAATGAGAGAGAGTCCATAAAATCTGCTATCCAGGAGGGAGAATGAGAGAGATAATTCATGCTTTGGATATGAGGAAGAAATAGCAAGAGAATTAGCGGTAGTTGTGGGAACCAATGATTTAGTTTGGACGTAAGGAGAATAGAGAATATAAGGATGGATATCAGGAGGTTATTGAAGAGAGTAAAAGGTTTTCATTGTGCTGCTGCAGTATCATAACGATGAGTTGAAATGAAAAGCGAGAATCATGAATGGTATGCTGGCAGAGAGGAGAGCGCAGTTTGTGTTGCAACCAAGAGATCAGAAGTAAGAGATGAAGTGAAAGATCAGGAGAATATAATGGAAGACTGAAGTGCTTGGCAATGGATGTACTAGTGTGAGAAACAAAGAGAAAATGGGAATGCAAGAGGAACAGGGAAATGGGGGGGGGAGGTTGAACATGGGTGCACAGAGCCACATGGCATAGGGAGAGTAGATGTTGGAAGTAGTATTCAATGTGTGTATGGGAATGATCAGCATAGGAGTGGAATGGATTGGGATGTGATGGGGAGATAGTTGAGACTGAGGAGATATATGAGGTAAGCAGTGATAAAAGTGATGAAGCCAAGGTAGGTGTGTGGGGAAATGACAACCAATAAGTGGCTTGGTTGTCAGCAAACCTAAAAGTGAACTGCTGTGTTTATTTACAAATGGCAAATCATTAGAAATAAGGGAGATGAAATTGTTTTACTGATTGAGTTTGTTCACCCAAAAATTGTTTTAATAAGTGAAACATGGTTGAATGAGGATGATATCATGATGGGAATAGAAATGGAAGGGTACAGTGTTTTTCACAAGGATATAAAGGATGGGGGGGGGGAATTTCACAAGAATGGAGGGATGGGGCAGTGCTACTGATTATAGCAGGGGAATTATGTGTACATTAAGTATACATGAAAGAGGATAGTGATGGTTTTCAGGGAGTCTGGTGTAAGGTGGAGGATGACAAGAAGAGATATTTAGTTGAATGTTGCTATAGTCCAGGAAATGCAGAGGGTGGTGTTGAAAAAAATATAAACAATTTGGGTTAGTGAACAAAGGAAGGGTGATTATTATGGGTGATTTTAATTATGGCAGTATAGATTGGAAGGGGAGATAGCATTTGGGAATAAGGAAAATGAATTTCTTGAGTTCTTGATAGATAACTGTCTTAGGAAGTTTGTAAAGGAGAGCACATGAGGATTGAGAGATCTGATCATTTCATCAGAGGATATAATTGGGAGTGGAATTTTGTACTTCCCTTCAGTAGGTAAGAGTGATCATGAAGTCATTGCCTGGATTGTGGCTGGCCATCTGAAGACAGTAACGAAAGCACATATATGTGGCATTACAAGGCTGTTGATTATGAGAAGCTTAGGAGACTGCTGCCAGCCTGGTAGGCCAAGTGATTAGTGTGTCTGCTCTCCAGTCAAGTGACTGTGGGTTCTAATCCTGTCACGGGCATGAGTGTTTGTGATTATCCTACTAGCTCTGTGTGGAAAGGGCATCTGTGACCCTACCACTTCTTCTAGCAGAATTCTTCACTTCCAAAATCTGGTGAAGTACAGGAGTGACCATATGGCATCTACAGACATCATATGTGAAAAAAAAAAGGAGACTGCCTGAAGCAATATGATGGAAGGAGGAGTTGAGCAGAAAAGAAATAAATGCTGCTTGGGAACTAACAGAAAGATGCTTAACAGTATCGGTGTGTGAATGTATTCTGAAGGTCAAAAGGCTGAATAAGATAGGTGCCATGTTGAGGAATGAGGGAATTAAGCATGAAATCTAGAAGAAGACACTTTGGAGGCAACAAGGAATGAATAATGGTAATAATCAGTTACATGAAGAGTATAAAGATCAGGCCTGGAGAATGACTCGTTAAGGACAGCAAAAGTGCAGCATGAGCAGAAATTAGCAAATCAGGCCAAGAGAAATGAGAGATTCAAAAAATCTTACGGAGATTTTTTGAACTGTGGCAAGTAGAAAGAAGAATGATTATGTCCAGATGATGTTAATGGATGAAAGTGGTAGTATGCTAGCGCTGCAGAGCATATACTAGAGATATTCAGTGAGCAGTTGATCAGCGTGTTTCATCTTCAGTGTGAAATCAGAAATTCAAGTGTAGAGAATGAAATGAGAGAAGAATTAATGGTGAGCAAGCAAAAAGTATATGGGGAGTTAAGTATGCTAGGTGTAAATAATGCAATAGGACTTGATGGCATATCACTGTGTGTCTTAAAGGAATGTTATAGAGAGTTGACATCAGCTTTAGCCTCCCTGTTTAATAAGTGTTTTGCAACAGCACAAGTCCCAATGGAGTGGAAGGAAGGTAAATTTGTTTTACTTTGTCAAGGTGGTGATAAGGCTAAGGCTATAAATTATAGGCTGATTTGTATATCTGGAGTTGTAGTGAGAACTGGGATACCAAAGAGTATCTCAGTTCTCAGACTGGTGAGAACTGAGATGCCAAAGTGGCAACACGGATGTACCTACCAAGATCAATCAACTAGTGGCCTTGTCTGCAAGGGTCAATGGCATTGCAGTAAGCCTCTTATATCATGGTCTATGGACACAGCCCAAGTCTTACTGGTGTTGGTATTATTGCATCCACCGTAAATCAGCTCTTCCACTTCTGAGTGCATTTATTGCTTCACAGTTAGTGAGTGTTCGTGTGTGTGTGGCTCCATGGTAAGTGAGGAGCTCTGACACCCAAAAAAAATCCCTAAATATGAATCCTTCATTCTCATTTATTTCAGGGCCCTTCTCAAAGCCCCAACCAAGTGAGGATACTGTAGATATATCATTCGATACCAGAAGTAAGAAACAAAAGACATCCGACACCAATATCAATGTTCTAGTGTTTTCCTCATTCATGCAACACATAAAAGTCCAATAAAGATAATGTCACCCTTCTTTATTCAAAAGGGCTTAGAAGGTCTGATAGGTATTCCCAAAACAATTAAGAAACTACGTTCTGGTTATATCCTTGTGCAAACAACATGTCAGCAGCACTCTGAAAAATAACTGAGAACAATATTAATGAGTGGAATACCAACCAGTTACAGTAACACTCATAAAACACTCCTATTCTACAGGAGTGATATCAGAATGATATCTCCTTGATGTTTCTAATAAGGAGATATGTTCAGAGATTAAAGATCAAGGAGTAACAGGTGTCAGGTGAATTCTGCTATGTAGGGATGGTCACATGGTTCTGATCAGTAATATCATCCTCATCTTTAATACACTTAAACTTTAAAACTTAAACTGGTAAAGCAAAAGAATGAATTATCTTGGTTGGCTAATGATCTGACGAGTGAGAATATTCTATGAGTGTGAGAAAGTTTAATCAGGATAACACATTAAAATATATATATATATATATATATATAATTTTTTTTAATTGAGACTTTTAATTCCTACATTAGTCTAATGTTATTTATAAATTAAGATTATTATATGAAATTGTGAATTAATACCTATAATTTAGTCATCACTCCGATGAAATTTTTCCTCTCTTTAATGCTTTGCAATGTAACATCATGTGGCTCGTTCTACTTTTGAATGATCAATTGTTGTATTCCACCTTGTTAAAAATTGTTCCTATGTAGCCACTGAAGATAGTTTCAGACTGAAATATTTGACAAATATTAAAATATTCTTGTGCTAACGTGTTTATAATTCCTAATTATAATGCCACAAGCGTCACTCAAGAGTAAAATACTTGTTAATGTATTCTTCAATAGCCAAGTAATTTTATGGGCTACCTTAGCAACTTTAGCAATATGAGAATGGTCTGAAAAGTTCTCGACCTCAACCATAGATGGCAACAGTATCTGCAAGATTTTTTTTTCTAAGTTGGTACATCTGTCACAAGCATCCATCTGAAATTGCAAGTCATTCTATCAAGTAGTTTGTTTTATACAGCTGTCTGAAGCAAAAGTGTTGTCTATATCCCTTGAAATGGATTATTATTATTATTATTATTATGGGCAATTCCAAGGAGTCGAGAGACTCATTGAGGGAGGCCCTAACATCATATCAAGAACAACTATTCGACATTCACACTGCCAGAGTCTGTTGTGGGTGCTATCATACCTCACCGTGAACTCATTCACGGTCATAGCACCCACAACAGACTCTGGCAGTTTATGCCACTCATTTACCACTCTCCAAGTAAAAAACCTAGCTCTAACACCCTTGTTAACCACATTCTTGCCCAGCTTCCATGTATGGCCCCTAGTCCTCCCACCACCAGTCCTATTCTCAAATATATCTTCTGGATTAATCTTATAGAAACCCTTCAGTAATTTGTATGTCTCAATCATATCATCTCTTTTCTGCCTATCAACCAATTTTTGCAACCCACAAATCTTCAATCTGTTCTTATAAGGTTCATTCCATAGACCCACCACCATCTTGGTCACTCATCTCTGGAACCTCTCCACCTCCTCCCCATCAAGAAGAAACCCTGGCGCCCATATCTGGGCACAGTAGTCTAGATGGGGTCTTATCAGCACTCGATATAGAGGAACAATAACTTGTTAAAGTATTTTTCAGTCACCAAGTGATTTGATGAGCTCATTTAGCCACTTTTGCAATGTGTTCAGTAAACTTCAACTCGCAATCCACAAATACTCCCAAATCCCTGGCCTCATCAATCTCCTGGAGTACGGTTCCACCGATGTGATATACTACTGCTAATCTTTTCACTCCAAAATGCATAACCTTACACTTTGCTACATTAAATTGACATCCATTTTCCCTAGCCTAGTCCTCCAAACTATCCAAATCATCCTGCAAAATGTTCACATCCTGTGCACTCACAATTGCTCTACCCAACTTTGCATCATCAGCAAACAAGTGAACACTTCCTCTCAGATCCTTTCCTATGTCGTTAATGAACAAATTGAAAAGTAGTGGTCCAAGAACAGAACAGAACCCTGCGGCACACCACTAGTCACAAGCCGTCTTTTGGACTCCACTCCTGAATAAACCACTCTCTGGTATCTCTCCATCAACCACCCTCCTATCCATCTCACCAACTCTATATCCATCCCCATCTGCTCCAGTTTACTGATTAGAGTTCCATGTAGTATCCTGTCAAAGGCCTTGGCAGGTCCAGTAGAATCACTGTAAATTCATTACCCTTATCCAGTTCAGCCGTTACTGTGTTATAAAACATGAGCAAGTTACTGACTAGTTTCTCCAAGACCTTGACAATGATTCCTGATATGCTAATCAGTCAGTAATTTACAACAGTAGTCTTGGAACCTCCTTTATGCAGTGGAACTATTTTTCCTTCTTTCCACCCCTCGGGACTAACCCAGACCCAAGACTCAGATTAAACAAAATGGTCAAGGGTACTAACAATTCTTTAGCCGCTTCACGTACGACACGAGCTGGTATACCATCCAATCCCACAGATGTATTGACATTGAGGTTTTGCAATAGACCACTCACCTCCACCTCATTCACCACAATTCCCGTATAATCTATTGGTTCATTCATTCCTGCAATATCACCACCTGGATGATATACTCTTGCAAAGTGCTTGCTCAGTAATTCAACTATATCAACTGATTCAGTTACCTCCCTACCATCGGCATTCTTTAAAATCATTCTGCCATATACATTTTTTCTTTTACTTGCAACATATCGAAAAAACTGTTTAGGATTCTCTTTAGCCTGCATGGCCAATGTTCTTTTGTAATCCTTTTTTGCTTTCATATTTGTAAATTTAGGGACACAAAAATACACATGTTGAACAGATTAGTTTATTAATTACTAATAAAATAAAACTTGACGTTTCGACCCCTGTATCGAGGTCATCATCGGAAGAATATAAGTGTATAAGGAACCAAGCTACATGCTTATGCCCTGTATACTGGTAAACTAAATCTACGTAGTTAATTAATCCTTTTTCCTATCCTGACCTCTAGTGATAAAAAAAATAATAATAAATTAATAATAAAAAATAAAAAAAATGCTTTTTTGCTTTTCTTACCACATTCGTGAACCTTCTGGCCTGGGCTTTATACTGTGCCTGCCGGTTACCTTTCTCTTTAAATTCCCTCCATAGTTGTTTCTTTTTTTGCAGCCCAAGCTTAATGGTGTTATTCATCCATTTAACTTCTACTTGTATTATTATTCGGACTCTAGGCATACAGTCAGCCATTGCTTCATGCAAACACTTTTTAACCGCCTCCCATGCACTGTCAACTTCTAGCCCTTGCAGTTGTACATGCCATAGCACTGTACCAATCAATCTTCTAAGCTTGTCATACTTGTCATATCCTGTCTTAATTGTAAATTCCACACCTTTAGCCACCTCCCCAGTCAAGACCCTATGATCGCTCTCACTAATTGGTGGCAACGTGGTCATATTCGTTACAACCAAATTCTCAGATGCAGTGACTAGGTCAAGCACTCTCTGACCCCTAGTATTTTCTATTACATGCTGTTGCAGATAGTTATCCCTTAATAACCGCATGAAATCCAATTCCTTTCTCCCGTGTTTCCTCTCCTCACTCCAATCAATGCTACCACAGTTGAAATCGCCCATAATAATTACCCTCCTTCCACTCATTTCTTCTATTTGCTTATGCATACTATCACCACCATCTATTCCATCACCTGGTCTATAGCAGCACCCAACTCTATATTTTGTTTTGCTAGTTTCATTCTCACACCAAATAGCCTCAAATGTGCTCTTTTCTCTATCCTGCAGTTCCACTTCTATTCTCCTTATGGAGTATCGTGCAGTTATAAAATTCTCTGTAAAAGAAGGTTTAACGGCAAAAGAAAATCATTTGAAGTTCATAAAAGTTCATTGGCACAACTTCTCCTTCATTTTTGATAATTAAAAAATGGGCTGCCGAGTTTAAACGTGGCCATACTAATCTTTTAGATGATCTGCGTGAAGAATATCCAAAAAGTCTAACAACACCAGAAATCATCGATCAAGTGCACAATATTATTATTGTTATTATTATTGTTCCGGGATAACTCCAAGGAGTCGACCGACTCATCGAGGGAGGCCCTAACATCATGTCTGGAACAACTATTCAACATTCATACAGAATGTATCATATCTTGCCTTGAACGCATTCACAGTCGTAGCACCCACAACAGACTCTGGAAGCTTATTCCAATCATTCACCACTCTCCAAGTAAAAAACCTAGCTCTAACACCCTTGTCAACCACGCTCTTGCCCATCTTCCATGCATGGCCCCTAGTCGTCCCACCACCAGTCATATTTTCAAAAATATCTTCTGGATCAATCTTATAAAAACCCTTCAGTAATTTGAATGTCTCAATCATATCACCCCTCCTTCGCCTATCGTCCAATTTCTGCAACCCACAAATCCTCAACCTATTCTCATAAGGTTCATTCCACAGACCTGCTATCATCTTGGTCACTCGTCTCTGGACCCTCTCCACTTCCTCCCCATCATGAAGAAACCCTGGTGCCCATAACTGGGCACAGAAGTCCAGTTATGGGCACCTTATCAAGGCTCGATACAGAGGAACAACAACTTGCTTCTCTCTGCATGTTAAAGTATTTTTCATAAGCCAAGTGATTTTGTGAGCTGTTTTAGTTACTTTTGCAATGTGCCCCCTAAACTTCAACTCCCTATCCACCAGCACTCCCAAATCCCTGGCCTCATCAATCTCCTGGAGTACGGTTCCACCTATGCGATATACTGCTGCTATTCTTTTCACCCCAAAGTGCATAACCTTACACTTTGCCACATTAAACTGACATCCAGTTTTCCTAGCCCAGTCCTCCAAACTATCCAAATCATCCTGTAAAATTTTGACATCCTGTGCACTCACAATTGCTCTACCCAACTTTGCATCATCAGCAAACAAGTGAACACTTCCTCTCAAATCCTTTCCAATATCATTGATGAACAAATTGAAAAGCAGTGGTCCAAGAACAGAGCCCTGCGGCACTCCACTAGTCACAAGACGTCTTTTTCACTCCACTCCTGAATAAACCACTCTCTGGTATCTCTCCTTCAACCACCCTCCTATCCATCTTACCAACCCTATATCTATCCCCATCTGCTCCAGTTTACTGATTAGAGTTCCATGTGGTATCCTGTCAAAGGCCTTGGCTAGGTCCAGTAGTATCACTGTAAACCCATTACCCCTATCCAGTTCAGCTGTCACTGTGTTATAAAACATGAGCAAGTTACTGAGGCATGATCTACCCTTCACAAAACCATGTTGTCCCCCATATAATATCCCATTTTCATCTATCCAATCCTGTATTCTTTTCTTGACTAATTTCTCTAAGACCTTGACAATGATTCCTGATAAGCTAATCGGTCGGTAATTTACAACAGCGGTCTTGAAACCACCTTTATGCAGTGGAACTATTTTCCCCTCCTTCCACCCGCTCGAGACTAACCCAGACCCGAGACTCAAATTAAACAAAATGGTCAAGGGTACTGACAATTCATTAGCTGCTTCTCGTACTACACGAGCTGGTATACCATCCAACCCCACAGATGTATTGAAATTGAGGTTATGCAATAGACTACTCACCTCCACTTCCTTCACCACAATTCCCGTATAATCTACTGGTTTATTCGTTTCTGCAATGTCACCATCTGGATGATATATTCTTGCAAAGTGCTCACTCAGTAACTCAGCTATCTCAACTGATTCAGTTACCTCCCTACCATCGGCATTCTTTAAAATCATTCTGCCATGTACATTTTTCCTTTTACTTGCTACATATCTACAAAATTGTTTAGGATTCTCTTTAGTCCGCATGGCCAATGTTGTTTCGTAATCCTTTTTTGCTTTTCTTACCACTTGTCACCCTTCTGGCCTGCGCTTTATACCGTTCATGTGCCTGCCGGTCACCTTTCTCCTTAAATTCCCTCCATAGTTGTTTCTTTTTTTGCAGCTCAAGCTTAATGTTGTTATTCATCCATTTAACCCCTACTTGATTTATTATTCGGACTCTAGGTATACAGTCAGCCATTGCTTCATGCAAGCACTTCTTAACCACCTCCCATGCACTATCAACTTCTAGTCCTTGCAGTTGTACATGCCATGGCACTGAGCCAATCAAACTCCTAAGCTTGTCATACTTTCCTCCAGCCCGATAATTCCACATGTACCCTGTCTTAATTGAAAATTCTACACCTTTAGCCACCTCCCTAGTCAAGAGCCTATGATCACTCTCACCGATTGGTGGCAATGTGGTCATATTTGTTACAGCGAAATCCTCAGATGTAATTACTAGGTCAAGCACTCTCTGACTCCTAGTATTTTCCATTACATGCTGTCGCAGATAGTTATCCCTTAATAACCGCATAAAATCCAATTCCTTCCTCCCATGTGTCCTCTCCTCACTCCAATCAATGCGACCATAGTTGAAATGTCCCATAATAATCACCTTCCTTCCACTCATTTCTTCTATTTGCTTGTGCATACTGTCACCACCATCTTTTCCATCACCTGGTCTATAGCAGAACCCAATTGTATATTTAGTTCTGCTATCCACAATCTCACACCAAATGCCCTCAAATGTGCTCTTTTCTCTATCCTGCAATTCAACTTCTATTCTCCTTGGTTGTAGCTCATCAGCTATCATCAACAATACTCCTCCCCCCATTTTATTCTCTCTGTCATTCCTGAACACACTATTGGTATTGGATGACCGGCGAGTCAAAGTGCGTGAAATTGCTGAGACTGTAGGCATTTTCAAAAGAATGTGTAGGATATATTTTGCATGAGGAATTGCAAATGAAAAAGTTTTGTGCAAGATGAGTGGTGCCTTGCTCACATCAAATCAAAAATGCACCCGCATGAAAATCTCTGAACAGTGCTTGGAGTGTTTTAACAAGAATAAAACTGATTTTTTGAGTCGATTTATTACTATGGATGAGACTTGGATTCACCATTATACACCAGAATCCAAACAGCAGTCAAAACAGTGGACAGAAGCGGGTTGTTCAGTGCCAAAGAAGACAAAGTCAGTTCCCTCAGCAGGAAAGTTCCTGGCATTGGTGTTTAGGGATGCTAAAGTTTTGTTTATTAATTATCTTGAAAAGGGTAAAACAATAACCAGGGAATATTATTCCAACCTTTTAACCAGACAAGATGAAAAAATTCATGAGAAAAGACCCGGTTTGTAGAAGGAAAAAAATCATCTTTCATCAGGACAATGCACCTGCCCACAAAGGTGTTTTGGCAATGGCAAAATTAAGGGATCTGCACTATGAATTGTTGGATCATCCACCCTGTTCCCCAGATTTGGCTCCCTCCGACTTCTATCTCTTCCCAAAACTAAAACTGTTCCTCACTGATCAGCGTGATTGAAAAATAAAAATAATTTGTAAATTATAAATTCGCTTTTTCATTGCTAGGCCGAGAACTTTTCAGACCACCCTTACATGTCCTCTAAACTTTAACTATCTGTCTACTATCACCCCCACCCCTAAACCTCTTGCTTCTTCTATTTCCTGGAGTACAATGATATCAATGTGATACACGGCTTGTAATCTATTTATCCCAAAATGCATAACTACATTTCTCGACATTAAACTGACACCCATTAACTTTTATCTATTTAAATTGTCGTGCAAGCTCTCCGCGTTGCCTTGATTAACTATGTCTCTACGTAATATCGCATCATCAGCAAACAATAAGGTTATTTCTTATATCATTTATGTACAAATTAAACAGCAATGGTGCCAGCACTAAACCTTGCTGCACACCACTAGTTACCTGTTTTCACCTTGATTCTGCCCCTCCATATACCACTTTTTGATACCTGTCCTGCAGCCAGACTCCCCTATCCACTTAACCAGTGTCATGTCCATTCCATTTGTTCTAATTTGCGTAACAGAGTTCCAGTGCTGTCAAATGCCTTTGCAAAATCCAGCAATATCATCGTGTAGCCATTTCCTTTATCCATCTCAGCTGTTACTCTTATTATAAAAAATTAATAAATTACTAAGCCATGACTAAACTACTAAGGACCCTTCACAAAGCCATATCGATCCTCATACAGTATCATATTTTTATCTACCCATTCTTGAATTCTCTTTTTTACCAAATCTTCTAGTACTTTTACCACCATGCCTGAGATACTGATTGGTCTGTAATTTGCTACTGTAGTCTTAGAATCTCCCTTATGCAAATGAATTATTTTGCCCCCTTTTCCACTCCCTTGGAACTCTACCAGAGCTGAGACTTAAACACCTAGTCAAAGTCATTGCCAATTCCTGCACATTCTTGCAAAACCCTTGCTGATATCCCAACTAATCCCATAGCTGTATTCACATCGAGATTCTGCACTATCCTAAAAACCTCCAATTCATTCACCTCTATTCTCACATTAGTATTTGTCACACAGGTTAAGGCAGTAACTTCACTGGGATGATTTATTGTTGCAAAGTGGTCAATATGTATCTCAACTATTTTATCTGCTTCTGTCTCCTCATGACCATCATCACTCATTAAGGTTAATCTTCCATAGTAATTCTTCCTCTTACTTGCTGCATAATGAAAGAACTCTTTGGGATTTCCTTTGGCTTGCTCAGCTAGATTCTACTCATAATCTGATTTTGCCTTCCTTACCATGCTGGTCACCTTTGTTGCCTGAGCCTTGTCCTGTTCATGAATTTGCTGGTCACCTTTCTCTTTATTTACTCTCCACATCATTTTCTTCTTCTGCAGCTCGTACATAATGACATTACTCATCCAACTAACTCCTGCCCGATTAACCAACTTATCCTAAGTATACAATTTAATACTGGTTCCTCTAGATGACTCTTAACTATATCTCATGTACTACTAATATCCTTACCCTGCAGTGTTTACGATGGTACATAAAATGGTACAGATATAAGCTTTTTCCCTAAGCATGTCGTAATCTCCTCCCTTGTAGTTCCACAAATACCCCTTCTTGATAGAATATTCCTCATGTTTTACAATTTCCCAAGTCAAGACAGCATGGTCACTTTCACCAATTGGAGGCAATGTTGTCACCTTGGTTATGGATAGCTCTTCTGATCCTATGCCCTCAATACTCTCCCACCCCTAGTTCCCTTCATCACATGCACCTTAAGTAATTAGGGGTGGGAGAATTTTATTTCCTTCCTGCCATATGATCATTCTTCTTTCCAGGCTATATCTCCATAGGTGAAGTCGCCCATAATAATCACTTGACCTGTACTCATTGTGCTAATTTGCTGATGCATGTCTTTCAGATTATCTGTGGAACTCCCTGGCTTATAGCAACAACCAACTGTATATTTTGTCTTACTGGCCTTAATCTAGCACCAGATTTCTTCAAATGAACAGCCATCCTCCTTCCTGTGTCCTTTTTGGTTGCAATTCATTTGCTATTATCAGCATTACATGATATTAATATCTAGGATTTAGTGTGTTATACTATGTGTTTAATATGTTGCGAAGATCGAATGGTTTGTGGTACGAGAGCAAGAATGAAGAGAATGTTCTTTTGAGGAAACGCTAGAAATGCAAGGGTTGTTGGAGAGGAAGAATGAAGTGATTGATATTAAGGATAAAAGGCAGGATTGTGAAAATGTTATGGAGAATGTGGCAGAAACAGTAAATAATGTTAAGTGCACAATATACTAATAAGAGTTTGAAGGAAATGGATGTAAGTATTAATGTGGATAAAGAGATGCCAGAGCAGACAGAAATTGTGTGCATATGTGGATTTCTTGATAGTCCAAAATGTGACCTTGAGTGACTGGAAAAATGATTGGTGCATGATACAGCAGGAGGGAGAAAGAAAGAAAAAAAGAGTGAATGGCAAAAGCATTTAAAAGTGCAAGAAACTGGGAGAAAAGAGAAAATATTGTATGAGGATTCGATGATACTTAATGAGAAAGCGCTGAAAGTATGTTTCCCAGATGCAAAGATCGAGGATGTTAGTGAAGTTATAAGTTTGCAGAAGAAAAAAAAGTGAATGAGTTAATTGTTTTGTCAGGCACAAGTGATTTGAAAGGTGAGAAATATACAATGAGAGAAGATATGAAAGAGTTGTTGGAATAAGCAAAAATGAAAAGTAAGAAAGCAAACACTGTGAGTCTACTGACTGGTATGATACGACAGAATTGAGAAGAAGGGCCATGATTTTCATTGAGAAGATTGTGTAGGAGGAATGGTGTGCAGTAAATGTGTGGAGTGAATTTGATGGATGGAAGGACCTGTATATGTATGATGGACTGCACTTGAATGGTTTTGGAGTTAAGAAGGTGTTGTTCAGTGAGAATTTGGAAGTGAATAACACCTTCTTCAAGCTGGGAAGCTAGATGAAACAATGAAGTATATGTCTAGCCACCTCTGGGACAAATGCATGGGAATGCAGGAATGATTTTGAAGAGCTGGGTACAGTTTCCCAGATTTCAAATCTGAATAGGCAGGTTGTTGATACTCTGGGCATGTATACAAATGCCCAGAGTATCAGAAATAAAGGAGAGGAGTTTTTGGCATTGGTCAGCTCGACTTGGCCAAATATTATGGGTATCAGTGAGACCTGGTTGTCAAAGAATGATGTAGTTACAGGAATAGAATAGAATGTAATGGATATTATGTTTTCAGAGAACATAAAGCAAATAGAGGAGGAGGAGGAGGAGGAGAGGTATTATTAATGATAACTGAAGAACTTTAGCCAACATAGAAGTCGAGGAAGATTGATGATATGAGGGAAATGGTTCATTTGAGGCGGTCTAGTGCGAGGTAGAGGCCAATGGAACAAAATATATTGTTGGTTGCTGCTGGTGTACAGAAGAAGATGTGGATGAGATGCATCAACAGATTAATACAAGTGTTGGCCAAGCAATTATCATACAGAATTTTCAGTCAAGAAAGGGTTTATGTGGAGCTACAAAACTGACAATTATGACAAACTTAGGAAGCAACTTGGAACAGTGCTATGGCATAAGAAGTTTACTTGGAATAAATGTCGTTAGTGCATGGGAAGCAGTCAGGGATTGTTTTGAGAGATGCTGAATCAGACTGCATACCCAGAGTCAGAGGATAAACCAAGTAGGGATTAAGTGGATGAGTAGCAATATAAAGCAGGAGCTGGAAAAAAAAAAAAAAAAGCATTGTGGAAGGAATATAAACAAGATGGTAATCAGCAATCCCATGAGCCATATAAAGCACAGGTAAGAAGATTAACCAGTATATAGACAGAGACCAATGTGGAACTTGAAGTAGATGAACTGGAAGTACTCATTATATTGAAATATATCAATGTGAATACAGCAGTCAGCCTGGACAGTATGTCAGTTCATGTAGTATGAGAATGTGCGAGTGAACAAGCAGTGCCATGAACATAGTTGTTTAATCTAAGTCTCAGCTCTGGCAATAGGTTCCAATGGAGTCGAAGACAGAGAGGGTGAGATAGTTTCATTATATAAAGGCCTCCAAGACAGAAGAAGCAAATTACAGACCAATTAATATCTCTGGAAACTCAAGTTTAAAGTATTGGAAAAGTTAGTTAAAAGTAAAATTCAGGAATTTGTGGATAAGAATATGATATTTCATGGGGGGAAGCACAGTTTTGTGACAGATAGGTCCTGCCTCAGTAATTTATTCACATTTTATAATAAGGTGATAGCAGAATTGGATAAAGGAAATGACTGCACTATGATACTGCTGCATTTTGCAAAGCCATTTAATAGAATTCCACATGGAAAATTATTATGTGATGAGTGATGATCAAGCTCATGACAGATCTATGGAATGTTCCCTATAAGGATAGACTGAAGGTATGTGGGTTGCAGAGTTTAGCTGACAGGTGGAGGAGAGAGAGATATCATAGAAACTTATAAATTACTAAAGGAATTCTTTAAGATTGACACTAAAGGAATTTTTCAATACATGGGGAGTAGGGGGAAAACAAGGGATCACACTTGGAAGTTGTCTAAGTGTGATTAGTAATGATGTGCTGACTAGGTTCTTTACTTGGAATGGATTGCCAGAAATGGCTGTGAGCATCCCAACAGTTAATATTTGTTTAATGAGCATCCCAACAGTTTAATTAGTTTAATGAGATATATGATAGGTATTATGTTAATGGATAGTGTGGGTTTCCAACGATAAGTCTTTTGACTCCATGGAGTATCCGTATGAAAAATAAAATAATCATAATAATATAAGGAGAAAGGTGATCAACAAACTCATGAACAATATACAGGTGAGGAAAGAAAGGTGACCCATGTGGTAAAAAATGCAAAATCGGATTACAAGAAAAACTAGCTGAGCATACCAAAGGAAATCCCACAGAGTTCTTTCATTATGTGGTAAGCAAGAGAAGGAATGACTGAAAGAAAAAACCTCTAATAAATGCTGATGGTCAGGAGATGACAGAAGCAGATAAAGTAGTTACTGTGACTGCTTTGCAAGGGTATATCCAGTAAGGTTAATGCTGTGACATATGTGACAGAGACTTATATGGGAACAGAGGCGATTGAATAGGAGGTTTTTAGGATATTGCAGAATCTCAATGTAAGTACAGCTGTAGGATTAGATGAAATATCAGCTCATGCTTTGTGAGAACTGGCAATGCCTCTGACTAGACTCTTCATTTTAAGTTTCACCTCTTCCAAGGGATTGAAAAGCGAGCAAAATAATTCCTTTACATAAGGGTGGTTCTAAGACTGCAGTAGCAAATTAGACCAATCAGAATCTCAGGAAGAATGGTGGTAAAAGTACTGGAAAAATTTGGTCAAAGAGAGAATAGCCAGTCTGGTGGCTGAGTAGATAGCATACCTGCTCTTCAACAACGGGTCATGGGCTCGAGTCCAACCATGGGCATGGGTGTTTGCAAAAGCCTGCTCTGGATGAGCTGGTATAGCTCTTGAGTTATAAAGACTTCTCTTTAAGAAAAAAAAGAATATGATATTCTATGACAGGCAACATGGCTTTGTGAAGGGTTGGTCATGCCTTAGCAATTTACAAACTTTTTATAATAGATTGATAGCTCAGTTGGATAAAGGAAATGATTACAAGGTGATTCCACTGGATTTTTCAGAGGTATTTGACAGAATACCACTTGGAATTCTGTAATGCAAATTAGAACAAATGGGATGGATATAACACTGGTTATGCATATAAAAGGGTGGCTACTGGACAGATATCAAAAAAAGTGGTATATGGAGGCCCATAGTCCAGGTGAAAGCAAGTGACTAGTGGTGTGACACAAGTTTCAGTGCCAAGACCACTACTGTTTAATTTGTACATAAATGATATAGGAACCCTGAAAGGAAATATTCAGTTAATTGCCGATAATGCAAAATCAGTTATAATAAATTTAGTTTAATCCTTTATCCAAGTGTGAGCAAACAAAGTTTGCACCTGAAAGTATCTTCAGGACTGGGGTATGGTAGTGCAACACCAGGACGACTCCTTGCAAAGGTGGAGCAAGATACTAACACTCCTATCTCAGTATCTCCCATAATGCAAAACACATCTCCTTGCAGATATGTCTAATGTTATGCATTAAGGGAAGGGCCACTACCCAGACTAGTTTCGACCTTTATTGAGGTCTCATCAGCGGGAGCCAGGCCCAGCAGTGGAGATACCAAGGTTAAAGTTGCCATCAAATTTAATAGCAACTCCTATAGGTAAGGATGACCTCCATTGCTTCTGCCTTGGTATCTCCACTGCTGGGCCTGGCTCCCACTGACGAGACCTCAATGAAGGTCGAAACCGGTCTGGGTAGTGGCCGTTACCCTAATGCATGCAGCATACATGTCTGCAAGGAGATGTGCTTTGCATTATGGGAGATACTGAGGTAGTAGTGATGATAGCTTCATCCACCTTTGCAACGAGTTGCCTGGTGTTTTCCTGAAGATATTTTCAGGTGCAAACTTTGTTTGCTCACACCTGGATAAAGGATTAAACTAAATTTATTATAGTCTAACGAAGTGAAAAATAAACTTTCAACAGTCCTGCTCCTACAATCATATCCTTTTCCATGATCTCCAGCTTAATACTGCTCTGTATGCAGTTGCGATTTACCTATATGTTATATTTCTTATTACAGTATATTTCCATTCATTCGCCACTTGATTATGAGTTAAATGAGATTGAACTTAATAATCAAATATTACAACTGTATATCCTATACTTCTTGTGGTTGACTTTAATGGACCCAGTCAGATTCCACTTCAGAATTGCAGTAATTATACAGCAGAATTGCATGCAATTCATCTTTCACTTTTGCATATAAAATAAAACCACTACCAAAAGTGTATAATTTGCACCCTCACTTCTTTAGGCCATTTCATCTCCTGTATACAACTACATCCAGTGTTTTGTGAGGTTCTACAATTATTGTACAACTTGAAGGTCCTTAATTGTGATAGTGCTGGGAATTAAGGGAAATGAGACTACAGCTGCAGCTGCCAAATCAACTCATACATTTTCTAGGTATTGTTTGATCTCCCTATACAACCTACAGATAGTTTATAAAATCAAAGCTAATAACCTGTGGCAGTCATCATGGTAGGAAGTGCTGACAAATAAACTGCATGAGGTTAAGCCTGAAGTTAAGAATTGAAAGTCAAGTCAATGGAGAAGCAGAGGAGAAGAAGTTGTGCTTGCTAGGATTCTCATAGATATCAATCATTATATTAAACATTTTTATTACTAAGAGCTGGTTACAGGCAAATTCATCGAAAGACATTTCATCGAACGACAATTTAACGAATGGCAATTCATCGAATGACCAATTCCTCAAACGACAATTCTTCAAAAATGCAATTCACCGAAAATTTTTAGATGAATTCTTTCATAATTCATCGAAAAGTCATTTTTCTTGCAAACTGTTGTTTAGAAAATGTTCAGTAACAATGCGGAACATTACTCATGATACAGACAATACATGGAAGAGGTCATTGAAATGTAATAATTATTTTCTTGCATTTTAGAACATTTAATGTAAGTATACATCCTGCTTCATTGTACAGATAGCGATTTATCTGTAGAGAAGACATTTCGTTCTACCAAATTTTGTCACAATTAGTCTAGTCAGATTGAAATTAAAAATTTCATTAAATTTCATGCAGCCAGAGCAAAATTGCTAATATCATTTAGGAACTTCTTTACGGAAATGTCATGATAAAATTGATCCATTAGGAACTAAAACTGAACAGTGCAGACAGCTTCTTGTACTGAAAACTCCGAATTCTGCTGTCTGCGAGTTATCGTAATACATAATTTCGACACTTTTCTTTGTTGCCCCAAATATAGCTGAACTGAAAACTGGAACGGTTCGACATTTTTTTGTAAAAGTTTCAAATACGGTTTCCAAGTAAAATTTGTGGATTAATAAATGTATGAGGTGCATAATTTTTATCAGTCGTCTTCAACTGAATGTAAGTTAGTAGGCCTAATGCTGGGATGACTAGGCTTTTCCTCCTGGAAATAGGCAAATCAGTCCCATGAACACATATATATACAGACAGGAAACACTTATCGGACAAGAAAGACAATAAGAATCCACATTGTTCTGTAATTATTCCTTAGTAAAGCAGCATTGCTATACCAACAATCATTATATTGAGGAGAACAAGGGAAAAATAGTATTTTAATCATTAATATTACTACTACTACTACTATTACTACTACTAATAATAAATTGATTCTTTGATGTAAATATTTTCACAATATAATAATAAAATATACAGCAATTCAGAGTAAAAATATTGGAAAACTTGAAAAAAAAATATCATTCTTGAAGATTTTTCAATCATGTTTCACTAATTCACTCCTGTTCTGTTATTCCTCAACGACAGGAGTGCCACTTGCTCTTATCTCCTGAATAACCTCGAAAGCAAGTAATTGCACTTAATAACGGGAGGAATAGGCTAAGAATACTAATGAGTATATGCTTGGGTATATTTCTGGGTTTTGAGGAGGTGATCAGTGCAGTTTGTTAAAAAAAATAAATAAATAAAAGGTTAAAATATTCTCTAGGAAAGGAAAATAATAAAATAAGGAATGATGAATAAAGAGTCATAAAAAACAAACCTGTAAACCTTTTAGAAGCATACTCATCTGGTGTTATATTTAGATGAGCAGCAGTTGGAAGTCCTATTCGACTTTTGAAGGATGCCAGTGGTCAGCAGAAGAAGTCACAGTTAGAAGACACAGTGCTAAAGGAAATTGGAATTGGGTTGAGTTGTTTTGAATTAAGGTCGAAGCAACTGGTTAAATCACCATGTGTTTTCCTCTTCGGTTCACTTGTTTTTCGGCAAGAAAAAAAACAAGTTTCAGAAAGGAAAAACCTTCCATCCTCGTATGAGACAGGCTAACTCACCTTCAGGTGAAACGCCCTGATAAAGGCTCTTGGCATTCTTAATAAATGTAGGATGCTGAAGTCCTTTTCAGCAGTTTCATTAAACGAGCTGTAGAATTTTTCTCCTCGGATTCTGCAGTTTTGTAGAAAATAAGTTTAGGATGGAGGACTTTTTTTATACATTTACACCAAGGTTTTTTTGTAGTCTTCCATTTTCTAGAGATGAGATGTTTCTTAAAGTTGATTTTTCTGTTTTGGAATTTTCGAGTTGGTTCAAAAATATGGTTTAACAATGCGATCATGCATGATCGCATTGTTGAGCCATATTTTCCATGAGGAGATGATTACAAGAGTGGCATACCTAAATATGCTAGAGAAATTTGTGTTTCCCCAGATTGAGAATTTGTAGTGCCTTGTTTTCCAACATGATGGAGCAACCCCACATTATGGTGACTGTGTATCCCACTGGTTGTGGCCACCGTGCAGTCCCGATTTGATTCCGATGGATTTCTTCTTTTGCGTATATTTATATTTGCGTATAAATAATTAAGTAAAAGAGTTATTTTCCTAAATGATTAATTTTTCCGATTTCTACATATGGGTATGTTCGTGTCCGGACAATTCATTGCGAGGAAAAATCACAGAAAAATTCATTTAGTGAACTATTGATTGCAGAAAAAAATTTGCTGAAAATGTTATTCGCTAGAAAATTGAAATGATATTGCATTGATACCAATATGAAAAGTAAATGCAGTGAAGATTAATTTCACAAAACATAATTTTAGTTGGTGCCCTCCCTCAATGAGTCTTTGGACTCCCTTGAGATGTCAAATAATAATAATGATAATTTTATTATGTTTCTATGTATTAGTCCACACAGTTAGCCAAGTAGCTGGTGCTTCACAACCATATGACTGGGAAAGGAGTGTCCTGAGTTCGATTCCTGTCGCTGACGTGAGAAGCTTACAATCTTTCTCAGACATAGCCAAGGTAGCCAGTCCTGGACGAAGACTGCAGGGTTTTCTCTCCAGTTTGTTGGGTTTTTTCCTCCCGCCAGCAGGCAAACCGTCCTTGAGAACAGAACGCTTCTCTAGACTTATTATACACTGGGAGACATAGGGCTAACCACCTTATCCTCGTATAACAGTTGCAGTTATAAGGAATGGAAACCCTTGACACCGTAAAGGTAAAAGAGGGAAAGAACTATGTATTATTTATTTAGATTTTAATTAGATTTTCATAATATTTTTATCCTTATACAGTGAAAGTAATATGTTATTAATCTTTGAGTTTCCTAATTTCTGTTTCGTCTTAAAAAGGTAAGTATTCTTTCTTACTTTGATACTACAGGTTCTGTTGATGGAATATTAATATTTGTGAAATTATAACTGCAACCGTTATTAGAGGATAAGGTGGTTGGCCCTATGCCTCACAGTGTATCCTATGTCTGTAGAAGCATTATGTTCTCAAGACCGGTTTGCCTACTTGGGGGAGGAAAACCCCACATAAACTGGGGAGAAAACCCTGCAATCCTCGCCCAAGGCTTGCTAACTTGGCTATGTTCTGAGAAAGATCGTAAGCTCCTCACATCAGCGACGGGAATCGAACCCAGGACACTACTTTCTGAGGTATATGGTTGCAAAGCAACCAACCACTCAGATAACCGTGCAGACTAATACATAGATACGTAATAAAATTTTATTTTGTGAACCATATCTTACACTGCATTTAGTTTTCACATATCGGTATCAATGCAATATCATTTCAATTTTCTAGCAAATAATATTTTCAGCGAATTTTTTCTGTAAATAGTTCGTGCAATGATTTGTCCCCATGATGAACTGTCCACACCATGAATTTTCTAGCAATGAATTGTCCGTGAACCGGCTATATTTAAAAATTGTATCAAAAATTCCAATTATCCTTGTCTCACTCTAGTATTTTCCAATGATAATTTGATCTCATCACGAAGTGTAAGCCCTCTGTGTATGCTTTCCGTATTTAAAATTACATTAACACATCACGTTCGCACCTAGGCGTCTACCATTCCTTTTTTCCCTGGCAGGTACTAGCTTTTAGCGGATGTATGCAGCCTATGTGCGTCCAGCGGTTGCATTTTCACAAAGTTTTTCGGTATATTAGTAGTAACTATTTTCGGGAGAATTTTATATCCAAAATTAGCATTTAAATATCTGGATGACATCAAGTATCTGAAATGCAAGTCAAACTAATTTCAAGTTATACATTTGCTTTTTATAAATTGAGCACTTTCTGTATTCATTGATTATTATAAACAACTGTGTATAATAATCAATGAATTTTCAGCTGCAACTGAAAATTGAAAGCATATGTTACAAATGCCTTTTACTTAGCTATGTATATTGCTACAATAAACGTGTTCTGTTTGTGTGCATGCAGGACATTGATATTCTGGGGAGCAGAGTGTTTTTCCATTTCGTTCCAATTGTCTCTAATTACACTAATTGTTACTAAATATAGTATTGGGTTGGCAAATAAGTTCATTCGGTTTTTCAGAGTGGAATGAAACATATTTAATATATATAATACATACTAGTCAGTTATGTATTGACCACCCTCTTTATCAATGACCTCTTGCCATCTGTCCGCCAACTTCATTATGTTTATAAAACTCCTGAAGTTTACTGGCGAAAAACTACTGATCCAGGTGTCTTTTGACAACCTCCTCATTAGCGAAGGTTTTCCCATTCAGAGAATTCTTCAATGATCAGAATGAGTGGTAATCGGAAGGTATCAGGTCCAGTGAATACGGAGGATGCAGCAAAACATCTCAGCCAAGATGTAACAATTTACTGTGGGTTGTTAACGATGTGTGGGGTCTGGCATTGTTGTGGTGAAAGATAACTCCTTTCTGATTTGCCAATTCAGGACATTTTGTGCTAATTACACGGGTCAGTCACATTAACTGTGAGCAATAGACAGTTGAGTCAATCGTTCTGCCTGACGGTAACACCTTGTAGTGATCAACACCTTTATAATCCCGCTATACAGAGCATGATCTTCTTTGGGTGCAATCCTGCTTTTGAGGTTGTTTGCGGCGGTTCGCCTCTTGTGCCACCATGATCTTTTATGTACCACGTTATCGTACATGACCCATTTTTCATCTCCCGTAATCATCCTCATCAAAAATGGGTCGTTTTCTTGGTGACGTCGCAACGAATCACAGGTGGATATGCGAGTAGTCATATTGGCCTCAGTCAATTCATGTGGCACCCAAACATTGAGTTTTGAAACATATCCCAGCTTGTGCAAATGGTTTTCAATGCTTGTATGGGATATGTTCAGTACTGAAGTAATCTCCCGCACTGTTTGTGAGGATTTTTGTCGACGATATCCTTCACAACACTTGAATCAACCTCAGCCAGGCGACCGGCGTGAGGCGCATCACTGATGTCAAAATCTCCAGAACAGAATTTGGCAAACCAGTTTTGTCATATGCATTCTGTTAAGGCACCATCCCCATATACACTGCACATTTTTTATGGGCCTCCACAGTTTGTTTGCCTTTTTTGAAATAAAAAAGCAAAATATTGCCGGTAATGTACATTATTTTCTTCCATTTCTAAAAATATGTCACACACACACACACATGCAACTGAAGTAGGCTGAACGAAAATTCTCTGAAAGGTTATGTAAAATGTTGCCTTTCAATTGCACAATAGCATTGCACGGTAGCACAATAATAGCGACAGCAAAGTGGCGTAAACTTGTACTAACGCATAAACCGAACAAACTTATTTGCCAATCCGATACATAAATGTCCTTTTACTGTATTCAGTGTTAAACAAAGCCACCTGTTTTCTGGCTTTTGCATTATAGCATATGTTGAAGTGAAAGTTTCTTTAATGGTACATGGACATTTTCATTGTAGTCTTCGGACAAAACAGAAATAGTAAAATTTATCAATTCCTTAGTAAAAATGAATACTTCGGTGTGTTATAAGAAGTTGATTTAGATACAAAATATTTTTGAAATATCTTCTATTATTGATAAGACATAAGAGCTGCTGGCAGTAAAAAAAAACAAAAAAAAACCTAATGTATTGAGATTAACAAATTGTTCAATGCTAACAATATTGAGTTCTTTCCTCATATCATTGTTTTTAATATGATATTGCCATTGATGCCATCTATTCATGCTCCTAATCTTTCTCTCTAATATCTGTGGTCTCTAGACTTTGATCGTGTTTTTTTTTTTTTTTTTTCTAAACCAGCTTTCAGATCCATAATTTTTTAAAACTGGTTCGAACACTGTCTTGTATACAGCTAGTTTTAGTGTTTTGAATAATTTCTGTAATTCCATGAATCTTTGTTCTTTTTTCTTCCTAGCCATACCAGCTTTGCTAATTCTGTTGTCTATTTCCATTTTTAAATTGGCCAACTTTACTAAAAATTGTGCCTAAGTAGCTGAAATATTATGCTTCTTCTGTAAGGTCTCCATTCAGGATGCAATTCATATTTTGTCTTTTTATTGTTGATTTTCATACCAAATTTAGTACAGCATTTATTCATTTTATTTAGGGAAGCAGACTTATACTGGATTTTTATGACTTTTTTTTTTTTTTTTTATAGGATACACATTACAATAATATCCAGTGCGTAACCACCATAGATATGTTGAAAATATAATATGAAGGATATCATATACAGAATGATTCAAAATTTATGCTCATTTGAAGATTTTCTAATGCTTACGTCCCCCTCCATATTCTCTCCTGAAATTCAATTACATAACCACTCTAAATTTCTACAGGTTTGAAAACGTTTCCAGATAGTATTCAAAATCTATTTTACTTCATTTTACCATTTTGGCAAAAGAAATAAGACAATAATATTATTGAACCGTGAAGCTTCTAATTCTGTACTATTTCTTTGCAATCTAAAATCAGTATTCTACTGTCTGCTGAAATTATTTGAAATTTTAGAAATACTATGCTATATTTTCACCATGTAAAACTGCGTATATGCATACCACACAAAAGAAAGTTCAGATTTTTGTTTCTTTTTCTTAAAATAATCTAAATATTTTTACTTCTACTTCTGCTACTGATTGCTATTTCTGAAGTAATCTATGTCTTAGAAATCCTTGATAGTAATCCTCTTAGCTGGAGGTAAAGACTTAGATTACTCTCAGTGCTATTGAGAAAGAAAAGAGAGAACACTTAGCCAGAAGGGACACTAAAATGCCTCAAGCTGTAGTGCGAATTACATCAAGAATGTCATGTTTTGTTTTCAATTGTTAATTAGTAGACATCCTAACAGAGAAAAAATACAGACATTTCTTTCACAGGCTGATACAGTATTTATGATAAAATAAATTCTAATTTGTAACGATCAGTTTCATTTTTATTATCGAAAAATTATAAATTCTTCATACAATTATCTTGAAAAAGAGGATTTGAATTATTTTTGAAAGAAAAGGAGCATATGCATAATCTTATTTTTTGGTGGGGGGCGGGGGGGGGGGTTATAGACTTATTCAATCTGCAGATATTTCAGAGAATTTATTTTATAAATCGTTCGCAAGACAACTGTTACAAACGTAAATCACTTAGGGAAACATGTCCATTCATTTTAGTGTAAATAGTAGCAAAGGTTTAGCTACTTCAACAATGGCATATATCTAAACTAGAAGAAAAAATTATTTATATAAGAGTAATAACATCAGCAGATATAAATCTGCTGATGTTAGAACTCTTACATAAATAATTTTTTTCTGACATGATTTCTCTATTAGTTATAATGTAATCAATCTACAGATTTTTGCCCTCTTGTATTCTACCATCTTATGGGCAGTGATTTCTTCTTTGTACTACAAGAAAAAAAATCAGATAACACAAGAAAAATATGTAGTATTTTCTTTTTCATTGGGTGAATTTACAATGTTCTTTCTTTGTGTTTTGAAAAGAAAGTACAAATAATTTTTTTCTTACTATTTTTGCCATTATAACATCTAATACAATTAGCATATCTGAACTAGCAGAAAATATATACATATCAATTATACAGAGAAAGCAAGAAGGTGAAAGTGCAAAGAACAGTAGATTACAATATAAAGAAAATAAAGAAAAAAAAATTAATGATATGATTAAAGAATTTCATTTTATTCTCTATAAAGCAAAGTCGCTCAAGTAAGTCCTTCAGGAAATCTGTGAAGTATTCTTCGAAACATGATTTTGAACAAAAATATAACAATCTTGAACGTCGGCAGCCTTTTTTTTTTAAAATAATATTTCAAATAATTATCGTGAATTAATTTTTTCGAGAACAAAGAAAATGTTTTGTGGAGTGAGCGATTAGAAGAAATTAGCAAAAAAAAAAAAAATTAAAAATTAAATTGGTTCTCCAAGGTAAGGCAATATTTAAATGAAGAAACTATGCAAGGATCTTTATTTTATCAAGGCATTAAAATTGCTTTGTACAATAAAAAGAGAAAATAAAAATAATTTCTATATTTTTAGTTTATCCAATATAACTAAGATTCAGTTACCCAGCATAGAACAAGGAACTGCATTCCTTGTTATAGGCAACTGAGATGCAGCTATGAGTGTGAGATAATCCGATTAACTGTTCTCTTCAGCGGGAGGGTTTATTACACCTTCTAATGGACATGCTAGCAGAATTGCACTAAATCTGCATCGTATCCAGATTTAGCTGGACGTCCTGGTTGGTTGGGGGGTTAAATGAAGAGGAACTGGTACAATTAATAGATGACGTCTAACCAAATGGCGGGAAAAGTTCTGCCAAAGATTCTGATTGTGATGAATCTGTTAAAGAATTCAATTTAAAGAAATTAGCAATAGGATTAGACTCGGCAAGAAAGTTATTTTATGGATAATGATCTCTCAATGGAGCTCTCCAGAAAATTTATGAGACAATTGGATATTTGTTTAGTTCTGTATTATGAACGTAATAAAAAATTGTAGCATTCTTATTACTGACTTCTTGATAACTAAACCAGCCGAAGTATGCAATAAGAATTATACTAATGATGTCCAAGAGATTTCAAGTGATGATGACGTCCGGCCACTCGTAAATAAAGAACATCTACGAAATATTAGTTTGAAGAGAGTGATGATGATTAAAATATGCACTTTATTTTATTTTGCCTAAAACATTTATGTATTATGTGCAATGAAGTTTACGTATAATTTCTAATTTTTATAATTTTTTACTATGTATTTGTTTCATAGTTTATGTTTTCTTAACTTACATGAATTACCTGAATAAAATAAAAATATATTTTTGTTGGATGTATCATTGTTTGTTTATATAATCTTAAAAAAAATGATTTCGAAAGCTATGTGATTTCAGTCTCACATAACGCAATTTATATAACACGGCATTTTTGTGTAACCTAACATCCGTGTTATACGAGGGTTACTTGTACTTCAATTTGTATCTTACCTTCTATGCCAGCAGATTTCATTCCTGCCCAGTGTGGAGGTGTTAAACTATTTAAGAATATGCAAAAAAATTGACCTTTACTATAAGCCGAAATTGTTCTATTTTTTTTTTTTTTTCATTTTTATACAATTCACATAACTGTTTACTATTAATTTCCAAATATACATACACATATCATTTGTAAAGAATTAGCCAAGAACTAAAATTAGACAAGATTTTTGCATGTGCATCTTAATATTTTATGTTATTTAAATATTTTAGTTATCATCTGTATGCTAAGACCAATAGATAAAAATTCCGATTACTAACAAATTTATCATTTTTGTCAACAAATTTATTTACCAAGTATTGAAACTAATTGATTTTCAGTGATGTGATATTATGTGGATCATGTAGTTCATATGTATGTTATCTGATTTTGCTGAACTTTTTTTTCAAATAACTTTTCCATTTTCATTCAGTTTATGTGACTTATTTACACTTTTTTGCCCTAACATGCAACAAATCTAAATTATGCTCTTATAAATTGAAGAATGGTTTCGTATGCACAAACATTCCATAACTGGAGCAATTAAATAATGTGACAACTTCATTATGATATAAGAACTGTTTATTAACAAAGAGATTATAACATAAGTTCTTGGTTTTTGTACCCTTAAAATTAAAAATTAAAACGTTTTGACAAGGATTGTTTTAACATTTATAATAATGACATAACAGTGGTGTAAGAGTATAATAATAATAATAACATAAATAAAAAAAATAATAACACTTCTGATAAAATCCAAGTTGCATACTTAGTTAAAACATAAAATTATGTGCAATACCACGTAATGTCATTAGTTGGTGCAAAATTGCTAACTAGTTTTTTATTTTCTCTGCACATACTCTATAGTGTTTCTATCCCACAGGAACTTCTTGGCCACTTATATATTGTTCAATGTGCAGTTCATTGAGATTTTGCTCTCTTCTTAGTGCCTCCACAAATTTCCATATAGTAGGATGACTGGCAGAAATTTGCTGTTCAAAGGCTCTATGCCATTCTTCAATAGAATTGTTTGTTTTCGGAAAGCCTTGCTTGCTGAACTGCTTCACAGCAGTTCCACATTTCATGAGGAAAACGTGATGGACGGCAATGATATCTAGTTGGATGCCCAATCCACGTATCTTCAAAATAATGAAGAACTAGTTGTGCTTCTATAGGAAAAATGTTATCTTTGCAAAGCTTTTCAAATACGTTCGCTACATTGCTAGTAGGAACAAACGCAATAGCAGACAATATCCTAAGACATAAATCAAAATCCACATCTGTATCGTATCTTCGTTGGAGGCCGCATGCTTGAATTTTATGAAAAATGCATTGACAAAAGTGAAAAAAGCATCCACGATGTCGGGAATGTGGAAACTCGATTTTTATTGTAGTGATCATTGCAGTTTCAAAATCAGTTAGTACTGTTATCGGAGATATAGATGGTTCTAAATTCTTTATCTCTTTTAATAATTTGAGATAAACTTCTTAGATTTTGTTGGGCAGCAGCGCATAAACCGAGGGTATGGCATTGTTGTTTCGAAGACCATGTGAAAGTTGGCAAAAAAGGTGAGGTACAGTTTTAAAGGTCCCGTCAGCATACCAGTGCTCTGATCGTGCTAGAAGCTGCAGATTTCTTTCGGCGCTAAAAATAACCATGCGATCGGCTGTGGGTCCAGAGTCAAACAGTAAAAAATCTTCTCCTTATGTTGTTTGCCTCAAAACATCTGGAAATATGATATCTTTTCTATGAGTTGGCTAGACCAAAATTCTGTTTACTTCGTACATTTCGTATCATCCTTTTTAAAGTATTAATTGCTGGAAGCTTAGCTACTGCAGGCTGGTTAAGTCCAACAGATACAATCAATACGATGTACTGTGGATTTGACATGTATTTCTTGCGCTGTCACGAATATCATTCATGAATTTGCTTACCTCAATATCTTCAGCATTACCACTATGGTTATGATCACCTGATGATTTAGTAGCAACATCATCTACAGTTATTATATGTGCGTTGCATCTTTTTCTTTGATATTGTTCACATCTTCAATAAATTTTAGCTTTAACTTTTCTGTCTTTGTTTTTATGTACAAATAACCGTCTTTATACAACTTACGCTTGCCCTTCTCACTATTCACAAAGTGCAGAGGCATCTTGAAAAAAAAAAGTTCCTACAATGCAATGATTGCAAATAAGCCTCGCAGTCAGTATTTATAAATTGGCATCAAAGGCGGTTAACATGATATAACGAACTATAATTGGTTATTTACGTCTCATTCGTCAATGCCATCGAAATATGACCTTGAAAGTAGAGTTAACATGGCGTAGATAATTTAACCAATCGGTTACCTCTATTGCAGGATATAATAATGAAGAACTGGTTGCACAGAAATTCCTTAACCTGAATAGTTTTTATTTTTAGCCACACCTGAGAGCCATTGCAACCTAAAGCAAGAATGCTTAATTCTTACACAGTATAACACTTGCTATGATAGTATAATATATACACTCTTAAGGATGTATATGATAATAAGAATACAGACACTAATAAGAAAATAAGGATAGTTTATACACATATATTTTATATATCTATAAATATTGTTTCTCTCAGGGGACCCTGTAACCCCTAGAGCGCGTCCAGTGGGTGGCGGATAGGGGAGCCCACCATGTGTGTGTGTGTGTGTGTACATGTGTGTGCGTGTGTGTATATATATATATGGTGGGGTGGTCCGAATATACTGAATAAGGACTCGTGGACCAACAGGGCCATAAGGGGCAATCATCTTGATTGTAAGGGAAGCGGCACTCCCATGGACCCCTAGCTGGATCTATCCTCTCCTTCTTCTACTTTGAGGAAGACCCACTTACTTTAATCTTTCCTATAAGGCCTTATCAGCCAACTCTTCTTACTTTATTACCCTTGTGCTATTAGAGTACTCGAGGGCCATGGGGTCTTTTCATTTCTGGCCTTACAACTATGGCCTCTCTATAAACCTTACTATATTTCTTCTATAATCTACCCTTTCCCCTTCAATATACCCTATTCCTCCTATGGGTTTAAATTCGGAAGAAGGCGAGTTCAGAAGCTTAAGGTAGCAGCCCTACACTGAACTATTCCATCGTCAGGCTAGTCCCCTGACATGGAGAACATAACCATACTTGTAAGCTGACAGAAAAAGATAATCAGATTGAATCTATGGGAAACGACCCTGGAATGGAAAAGGGAAAACGAAAATGGAAACGACAAACTATAATACACATAGCAAACTGTAATGTAAGAGGAATAGCATATAAAGAAATAGAATTAGACCAGTTATTAAATGAAAGAAATTTTAAAATAGCAGTAATCACTGAAACAAAAAAGAAATTAAAAGGAACTATGAGAACTGAAAATTTTAATGTGATATACAGTGGAGTCGACAGAGACCAAAGAGAACAAGCAGGAGTCATGATTTGGATTCATAACTCCCTTTCAAAACAGTTAAAACATTATAAATTATGGAATGAAAGAATAATAGAAGCTAGAATAAAAATAGATAGAGGCTATTTAACAATAATTGGTTTATATGCCCCAGAAGAAGGAAGAGAACAGGATAATATTGATTTTTATAATCAGCTACAAAACATATATAATAAAATAAATAAAGCGATAACATAATTTTAGCAGGAGACTTAAATGCAAGAATTGGAAACACGAAAATTAATAATAATATAGGAATACATGGAGAACACACTCTAAACAGAAATGGTAAAAAATTGATTGACTTTGTAGTTTATAATAACCTAAAAATAATGAATTCTTTCTATAAACATAAAGACATACATAAATATACTTGGGCAGCAAGAGGATGGAAATCAATATTAGATTACTTCATATTAAATGAAAAGACATCAAAATTTTCACTAGATGTTAGAGTTCACAGAGGATATGAAATAAACAGTGACCACTTCCTTGTTAAAATGAAATTATGATTACCACCTAAATGGCTACAAGTAACAAGAACAGAAAGAAAAATTGAAACATTTGTTTATAAAACTAGACTATTGAATGACACAAATGTACAATGGCTATATGAACAAAGAATTAACCAGTATCTAGATAAAATAAAACAAAATGAAGAAATAGAATGGCTTAATATAAAAACGATACTAAATGCAGCAGCAAATGAAAGCTTAGGAAAGACCAAAAAATTCAATAAAAGAAAAAAACTGAAGATCTGGGATGATACACTCAAAGAAATAATCAAAAAGAAAAAAGAAGCCTATCACAAATGGTTAAGCAGTAAAAGACTAGAAGATGAAATAGAATATAAAAGAATAAGAGCCATAGCTAAAAGAGAAGTCAGAAAAAGACATAGAGAATCATGGAATCACCAGTGCGTGGGAAATTGTGAAAGAATATTTGTTATCAGCAATGGTAAGTTGTATACCACGAGTGAAGAAGAGGGCGCAATTTGGAGTAAAGTGGATGACAAACAATTAAACAGGAATTGCATGCGAAAAAGAGGCTATGGAAGAGATATAAGGAGACAGGTGAAGAGATGCATGAGGAATATAAGACACAGGCCAGAAGAGTGACTAGTGTGGTAAGGAAAGCGAAACTTGAATATGAGAGGAGATTGGCCCTAAGATCCAAAGAAAATCTTAGGGAATTTTTTAGCTATGTGGCCAGTAGGAGGAGAAATGACTGTGGAAGAATGATATTGTGGGATAAAAATGGGAATAGAGTGACTGATGCAGAGGACATAGTGGAATTGTTCAATGAACACTTTATTGGAGTATTTCATCCTAGAGGAGTCAGTTTTAATGCTAGAGGGATAGGACTGGTACGAGGTCTGGAGGTACAGGAGGAGAGTGTGTTTCAGATACTGAGTACTCTGGATGTCAGTAAAGCTGTGGGACTGGATGGTATTTCGCCACGAGTTTTGAGAGAATGTGCTAGGGAATTGACAATACCTTTAACGTGGCTTTTCAATGAAAGTCTGGCTTTGGCAAAGGTGCCCAGGGAATGGAAGGAAGGTAAGATAGTGCCATTGCATAAGGGTGGTAACAGACTGGAAGTGTCTAATTATAGGCCAGTCTGTGTGTCATCAGTAGTTGTTAAGATCTTGGAGGAAGTAGTGAGGGACCGTGTACAGCATTGGGCAGATGAGGGTAATGTTATCTGTGAGAATCAACATAGATTTGTGAAAGGACGCTCTTGTTTTAGCAATATGCTAGTCTTTTATAATAAAGTTACAAGAGCATTAGATGAGGGAAAGGCATATACTGCAATTTTCTTAGACTTGGCGAAGGCATTTGACAGGGTGCCACATGATAAGCTGATATTTAAGTTGCAGCACATGGGTCTGGATGTCAGATTGGTCAACTGGATTCAGGATTGGCTGTCTAATAGGTATCAGAGAGTTGTGTATGGTGGAGCAGTTTCCAGGAGGCAGAGGGTTACAAGTGGGGTCCCACAGGGCTCAGTACTAGGACCTATATTGTTTAACCTTTATATCAATGACATAGATAGTGGATTGCAGGGGGATATTCAGTTGTTTGCGGATGATGCGAAGCTGGGAAGGATTATTAGTAATAGTGCAGATGTGGTAGCCCTGCAAGAGGATTTAAATAAGCTAGATAGATGGGCAAATGAATGGGGGGGTGTCAGTTTAATGCATCAAAATGTAAGGTCTTGAGGTTTGGGAAACATCGATGGGATGCTGCATACTCTATGAGAGGAGTTATACTGGAGGAAGTAGGGGAGACTAGAGATCTGGGGTTGATGATTGATAGAAACCTGAAGTTTAGGGGACATATTGCAAAGGTGGTGAAGGTAACACAGAGGATTGCTGCTATTATGAGAAGGACACTGACCTGCAGAGATAAGAGGGTTATCATTCCGTTGTATAAGTCTCTGATCAGACCACACTTGGACTATTGTTCTCAGATTTGGTCCCCAGGATTTGAAGGGGATAAATTAACTGTGGAAAGGATACAAAGACGGATGACAAAGATGGTTTCAGGACTGTACAAGGATAGTTATGAGGATCGGCTGAGAGAATGTGGACTGCAGAGTTTGGTGGATAGAAGAAGGAGAGGTGATATGATTGAGACTTTTAAACTGTTGAGAGGTGGTTACAGGGTTGACACTGGGGAGTTCTTTCACTTGGTTGATCAGCGGGAAGGAGTGATGACAAGAGGCCATCCCTGGAAGTTACGAAAGGAAACTGTGTGAGCAAGAGGGTAAGGAGTGGTTTCTTTGTGTGGAGGGTGGTTGAGCCGTGGAATGCATTGCCTGATGGAGTGGTGGGAGCGAGAACAGTCAGTGAGTTTAAAGAGTGGTATGATAAACTTTGTGTTTCTCGGGGGGGGGGGGACCTCCTCTCGATGAGTCTTGACAGACTTTATGTCTTAGAAAGGACCTCCCTCGATGAGTCTTTTGACTCCTTGGAGGCCTGAATAATAATAATAATAATAATAATTTGTTTCTAATTTAGAACATGATTTATATAAAATAAGACCCAATGTATATAAGATTTTGAAACACCTAAATGCAGATACCAAAGAAAACATAAAATTTAACACTGAATTGAAATTAGAAGAATTTCTAAATTACTACACAGAACTGTGGACAGACAAATATTTTAAAAAAGACAACTGGCAAACATTTAACGAAAATGAAAAGGAAATAACTGAAGAAGAATTAGAAATCAGCATGAAAGAAACAAGAAACGGAAAATCACCTGGAGAAGATAAGATAGGTTCAGAACTATATAAATACGCAGGAACAAGATTCAAAGGAAGACTCTTATTATATTTAAATAAAATTTACTCAACTGGTATCCCCACAATAGAATGGAAAAAAGCAATTGTTGATTCCTATCTTTAAGAAAGGTAATAGAGATGACCCTAAAAACTGTAGAGGTATCAGTATACTAAATTCATGTTACAAAATATACAGCAGAATCTTAAATAACAAACTAATGAAATATTCCGAAAACTTTATTCTAGAGGTACAAAATGGATTTAGAAAAGGACGATCATGTATAGACCCAGCCTTCTGCCTAAAATTAATAATAGAGAAAAGAAGAGAATATAATTTAGAAACACATATTGCATTTATTGACTTTGAAAAAGCATTTGACAAAGTTAAAAGAAACATATTATTTAACATATTAAAAGAAAGACAAATACCAAATAATATCCTAAAACCTGTCACAAGTATATATGAAAATAATCAAATACAAATAAGATTAAATCATGAGCTATCATATACAAGAGAGATAAACCAAGGGGTCCGACAGGGATGTCTCCTCTCAGCAACTCTTTTTAATATCTACTTAAATGAAATAATAATAAAATGGAGTAAAAATTTACATCAAGGAATTAAACTTTCACCTACAGTTAACTTAAACACTCTCCTCTTTGCAGACGACCAAATAATAATTACAAATTCTGAAGATAACTTACAGAAAGCTATTTTAAATCTAAATGAGACATCCAAAGATTATGGTATGATAATATCAACGGAAAAATCAAAAACTATGGCCTTTAAAGGACAAGATCCAGCAAGAATTAAAATAGTATTAGATAACAAGATCTTAGAACAGGTGAATTCATTTAACTACCTAGGATGTATGATCACTTATGAAAATGAAAAAGATATAAACATAAAAATTGCAAAATATCTAAAAATAACAGGAGTAATTAACTCTATATTTAAACCAAACCTAGTTCAAAAACAAACCAGGCTAAAAGTCTACAATACATTAGCCCTACCGGTCTTAATGTATGGAAGCGAAATCTGGACAATAAAACAAAAAGACAAACAATGATTAACAACAGCAGAAATGAAGTTTATGAGAAAAACTGCAAAGTATACCCTATTTGATCACAAAAGAAACGAAGATATCATGAAAGAATTAAATCAAGAACCAGTAATTGAAAAATTTTAAAAATATAAACATAGATGGATGGAACACGTTCAAAGAATCAAAACAGAAAGATTACCAAAACAAGCCTTAAAGTACAAGCCATTAGGAAAAAGAAAACCAGGACGTCCTCTTAAACGATTCAACAATGACTTCTAAGGCCGGAACAGGCCATACTAGGCCTAAATCCTTGATACGTATGATGATGATGATGATGATGATGATAAATATTGTTTATATATTTTTATATCTAGGTAGTTCGTTTTTATCATATAACTGTATTTTGTTTTTAATGGCTGAAGAAAATGAAAGCGAACCTCCATATTTTATTTTATTGATAATAATCCAAATATAATCCAATAATAATCAAAATAATCCAAAACAAACAAAAAAAATTGCACACACATCTTCGCTCCACACGCCTTATAATTCATTTTTCGGTGAACTGTATTTTCGATGAATTGTGATTTTTCGGTGAACTATTGTTTTTTCAATCAATTGCGTTTCGATGAATTGTATTTTTGATTAACTGCTCATCGGTGAATTGCTTTTTCGGGGAATTGCCTTTCGATGAATTGCTCTTTCGATTAATTGTTGTTTGATAAACTGATTTTCGATGAATTGTTGAAAGGATGTAGCAGAGGCATGACAAGCTGACTACATTATTATGCCAGTAACTTTCATGAGCTGGAGAAAGTCTACAAACTGAGATAGTGCTACTGCGTACGGGACAGCCGACATCCCTACTCGAAAGCTACATAGATTAGGTGAGAAATCAGCAATGTGGTCAGCCAAGGATGTGAAACACATAGCCACCCTCAACATAAGATCGATAAGACCTGGAAAATTGCAATTAGGCCAAGAAAATTTAAAAAGACTGAAATGGAGTATTTTAGGTTTATCAGAGACACATCGGTGCGGAGATGGATTTATGGATTTACCAGAAGGAAGACTATACTTCTCAGGAAGAAAGGATAACATACACAGAGAAGGAGTTGCATTAATAATTGAGAAGAAACTTACATACTCAGTAATTGAAATAAAACCAGTGTCTCCTAGAATAATCACAGCTAAACTCAAGCAAAAGAAAAAAGTCAAAAAATTAAAATAATCCAAATATATGTACCAGACAGTAACCATTCAGAAGAAGAAATAGAAAATTTCTGTGAAGAACTACAACAGGAAATAGATAATTCCAAAAACAGAGAATTCATGATAGTGATGGGAGATTTTAACTCTAAAATAGGACAGTTCACAGCAGGCAAAAAAGATGTGATGGGGAAATTTGGATACAGAGAGCTTAATGACAGAGGAGAACAGTTACTCCACTTCTGTAAAGCAAATGATCTAATGATTACAAACACGTTCTATCAAAGCCTAATAATAAATAGACATGGACATCACCAGATGGTAATATAAAGAACTGCATAGACTATGTCATCATAAACAAACAATGGAAAAAGATCAGTAAATAATGTACGAACATTAAGAAGCTTTGATTTCGACACGGACCACGAAATATTAACTGCCAAAGTGAAGATAAAATTCAACAGGAAAAGCAATATCAGAAAAGAAGAAAACATCAACCTATCAAAACTAAAAGCTCAAGCAGAAGTCGATTTTTGGAACAGATGTGCTTGAAATTAAAACCATCCATCTTCCAGAACAGAGGAAAATACTGGAAAGAAGGAAAAGAAACAGTGTTATCAATTGCAAAAGACACTCTAGGTACCAAACCCAAAATAAACAAACAGTGGATAACCCAAGAAATCATAGCTACAATAGAAGAGAAAAGAGAAGCCAAGATACTTGTCAACCAACAAAACAATGAAGAGAATAGAGAAAAATACAGAGTACTAAAAAATAAAGTTGTTAACCTCTGCAAAAAAGCCAAAGAAAAATGGTTAGAAGAAAAAACTAAGAAATGCCAAGAAGCATATCAACAAAACAACCTAAAAGTCTTCCATGATTCTATAAGAGAAATTACAAAGGAATTCTCAGCAAAAGCAGTAACAATGATACACAACAAGATGACTGAAACTGGGAATATTGAAGATATAAGAAAAATCTGGTCAAACCATTTTAAGACTGTCTTTCACCAAGGAAACAAAACTACAATGCCAGCAATAGAAGAAAATAATGACCACACAAAAATTTTACAAGAAGAAGTTAGACATGCAATAAAACAGATGAAAAACAAAGCACCAGGCATTCATACTATCCCTACTGAACTGTGATCATATGGAGGCAGCACATCAATAGAATATTTAACAACCCTATTCAATAAAATACTAAAAACAGGAGAGATCCCAGATGATTGGATCCCTAAGATCATCCTAAGAAAGGAGACAAAAGAGACTGCAGAAATTGCAGACCAATCAATTTACTCTCCCACACCTATAAAATATTCATCAGAATTATACAAACTAGATTAAAAAACACCTGTGAAGAAATGATAGGCATAGAACAAGCTGGTTTCCAAGGAAACTATTCAACGATAGACCAGATTTTCACATTGCACCAACTAGCAGAGCTCAGCTGGGAAGACCATAAAGAACTATATTGTTGTTTTGTAGACTTTAAACAAGCTTTCAATAGCATCAACAGAGAAATCCTTCTTTAAGTTCTACTAGAAAAAGCAATAGACAAATATATAATACAGTTTCTGATAAAATATTACTCTAAGACAAATGCAATAATTAAAAAGGACGCACTCACAACAGAACCACAGAGATCCAAAAAGGAGTAATGCAAGGATGCCCATTATCTCCATGCCTATTCAACATATATCTAGACAAAGTTGTAAAGAAGTCAATAGACAATGAGCCTGGAATCAATGTCAATTGTTTAAACATAAATAATATCAAATATGCGAATGATCTTGTCCTTATTGCAAGAACCCCAAATGAACTACAAAAGTTGATGAACAAGCTAAACTGAACCTGTTAAACATATGACATGACAATAAATATACAAAAGACAAAAGTGATGAAAATAGGGAGGAACAGAACTACCATCTCAGCCACCCCTAAATGGAGAACAAATTGAACACGTAGACAACTTCATATATCTTGGATCGAAACTAACAGAAACAATAGATGAACTGAAAACAATCAAACACAGAATAGCGATAGGATGGACCACCATGTGAAAATTACAGAAAATCTGGAAAACAAACAAGATATTTAAGCAAGCCGAAATCAAATTATATGAATCAATAATTATGCCAACAGTCATCTATGGAGCAGAAGCATGGACAGTTAAGAAAAGAGAGGAGAAAAAACTGCAGGCATTTGAAATGAAATGTTTAAGAAAACAAACAGAACAAGTTGGATAGAAAAGAAAACAAACAGCACAGTCAGACAAGAATTATTGTATAAAAAGACAGATGGTTTGACCACACTATACACATGGATGCAGACAGACTTCCTAACATCCTAATCAATACTCTTCCAACTGAAAAAAGAAGACATGGAAGACCAAGAATTACCTGGCTGAAATTAATAAAGAACATCTCAGGATGCAGAACATATAAGGAACTTTTTCGAACAGCAAGGAATAGAGAAGACTGGGAGATCCTGCTCAAGAGAAGACTCAACCTGTCTTAGATGGAAGAGAAGAAGATATATATATATAATCTATTTATATGTAGACACCACTTTGTTTTATTGAATTTTTTAAAATTTGCTTTTTTTTTTGTACATAACATCGTTTAGTAATTTATCTGTTTATTGAATTACTGCTTATGAATACCTCAAGTGTTGATTAGGAGTTTATTGGTGCAAGGATAGCAAAAGTCATACTGTACCAAAACAAAGGTTACAGCAGTACTTGAGGTATTCATAAGCAGTAATTCAATAAACAGATAAATTACTAAATTACTTCACCCGCCTAGTGAACTTGTCTGCAAGGGATCAGTGGTGTTGTAGTAAGCCTCCTTCCGTATTGTTCCTGGGACAGGTTTGAAGGCTAGTTTAGCAACCAGGGTAACCTCTGTGTGCATTTATTACTTGTGGGATAGTAGGTGTCCACATGTAGCTCTGTGAAGGGCAGATATTTCTATCACTGATCCAAAAATCCCTTTAAACATGAATCCTTCATTCTAAAATTTGTCAGGAATCTTCATAAAGTTGTAATCAAATATAGATATACCATCTTAACAAATAAAAAAAAGAAAATGTCTGATACACCCACCCACCCCGTTTCTCATAATTTTCTCAAAATTGTGGTCTTGTAATATTCTTGTGGAAACATCATGTTCCCAACATACAGAAAAACTACCACAAGAAACATCGGTGGCAGTGTGCGTGTGTGGGGAGGAATACCAATTATAGTAACACCTCATAAAATACTCAACTATTCTAGAGATGTGATATCAGAATGGGCTCTTCATGATGTTCTAGGTGAGGAGATATGGTCATAGCTTTAAGATCAAGGAGTGACAGGTATGAAGTGCATCCTGATACTTAGGGATGGTCACATTGTTCAGACCAGGCATATCGTTCATACTTTACACACACCCAAGCCCTACAGCATCTGTAAAATCAGGGTATCTCAACTGTCCAGTTAGATTCTGTATTCCTAATCTATTAAGATCCTTTAAGTATCAGAAGTGTAGCTATGCTCAGACTGCCTGTAGTGGCTTTACTATCTGTACCCAATGTTGTTGTAGTAAAGAGCATGATTATAAATCTTGAATAACAACGTCACCACATGCCTCTTTGGCTGAATCAGTCGATTTTTTCTTCAGAATCTGCCTCAGAGTTTTCAGGGTATGGTTGTTGTTTTCAAATTTTCATTTTTTCTTAATAATATTTCTATATTGGAGTATATAGTGCACATCTGAAATCTGCCCACGTTTGATTCTTGTTTTCAAGTTTTCTTACACACATCTCTTTTCAGTATGATATTTAGTTTCATCCTACTCAAAATTAAATGGTGATCATTTCTTATTTCAAATTCCTTATGTACTCTTATGTCCTGAACTAGCATTAGGATATCACTATTTATCACTATTAATTATATAATCAACTCTCACTACAGTAAACACTATTATAATAAACATTATAATTTACTATAGCATTATTGAAAAGTCTTGCCCAAAGACTTTTGGTCTTGTTTCTATGACAATTTATTATGTGAATTTGTGTACATCTTTATATTGAGACATGGTGTAATTAATGACTAGTACATGTCTTAAACAGAAATTTAGCAGGTATTTATCAATATATTATTAGCTTTGCTCTTTTCTCCAAATTTGGCTGTGTGTCTGATATTCATTTCCTGCTCTGCTGATTAGATTGTCAACAAAGACCAACTGTTCCTTTTTTTTATTATTTATAAAATTTTTTTATGTGAGCTGTGTTCTCTAATGGCTTGAAAATTTTCTTCACGTTTCCTTTTCTTTTTTTTTTAATCATCCCCACACATGAAAGGTCCCAAGATGTATGATATGACAGTGCGATGTATGCGCAAGTGGTTAAACAGAACAGAGGAATTTGTTTATGTGTTTTTGGAAGTCTAACAGTTGTAGTTATTAGGGAAGACTATTCCAAAGAGGAGAGCTGGAGGAGATGAAGATAGAGAATGAGAAGTTAGTTCAATGAGTTTGGATTTGAACTCTTGTGGGTGTTGATTGGCAGCTGCTCTTATTCATATATGAGTAACTGGAGAAGGTCAATATTCAACAAAGGAGACATGGACAAGGTTATGGTCAGACTTGCCAAGAGGGGAGGTCTAGCATCCTTTTGTATTTGGAGGGAGAGCTAGTTAAGCAAAGGTCCCAGATGTTGGGTGAATGAAGAGGATTATCTGGAATTCTGGTAGTTAGGTAGACAATTTGAGTTAAATCATTGATGATAGCAAATAATTCGACTTCTTTGCAGCTTAATCTGGGAAGCTGAAGAATTAAAAAACCAGTCAGAATTGTGTTGAAATCAGAGATTTCAACACAGTTCTGACAATGTTAAAATCTCTTTCAACACAATGTTGAAATTTCTGATTATTTTACTCTTCGGGTAGCTAGCGTGATTGACGTTCAGAGTTAGGTAGTCAAAGAGGTCAGTAAAGTCATCAGAGTTTGAAGAATGGTGGAGGCAGCAAATGAAGGCAATAAAGTTAAGTAAGGAGATCTTGACCTAGAGCAGATCACATAAAGGAGATTCCAGGTCTGATAACCTTTGGTATGGGATATCAGAGTTAACAAAAGCACAGGTCCTGCCCTTCTTGTGAAAGGCATCATGGAAGATGCAATGAGGAAAGTTGAGGTCAGATATTGTTGTAGAGGGTGCCAGTTGTGGTTTGACGATAAATAGTATGTTGGGTTTGGATGATATTCTTGGTATATAATAATAACAAACTACATGGATTTTAGTTAAAACATATAACCAGTCTACATGATCGAATGGCAGAACAATTTAATTATTTGTTGCAATCAGGCTCAGTGGAAGACTGGATGGATGATATCTGGATGTACTTTTCTCTTCATGAAATATAAGGATAAGGGTGCAGACCAAAGTAACTATAATCTTGTTGAGAGGCTTATACGCTAGTTATACATGATAACTAATAATTAAGGAATTGACAGCGTACACTAGAAATATAAATTAAATAAACTTTAATATGTACTTTCCAATATTTCGGCAATTGTCACGTTGCCATCTTCTTGGGAACTTATTACAAAGACAAGTGCACACAAGTACTACATAACAGCAAATGAGAACTGAAGCTAGGAAGTTAACGTTTTCTTAAAGTGCTGATGGTGCCCCCTGGTGAGCTATATTGGTAGTTCTTGGCCTTGGGGCTGAAGTTCTTCTGATAAATGTTTCCCAAATTTGGGGCAGTCTCATGCATCCAAATTTGTTGAGGTTTGGCATGTTCCTAAGGGCTGAGGCTGATTCCATGAATAGTCTTTCATATTTGAACTTGCTGCGGTGTATTACTGTGGCTTTCTTCCATCTTATTCTGTGGCGAGTATCCAGAGCATGGTCTGCAAGCCCAGAGTGGCTGTACTGGTGAAATCGGATGTAATCCTTGTGTTCTGATATTTGCTGTCCTGCCTGTTTGGCCAAAGTGGGACAATTTACAGCTGCAAGGGACCTGGTATACACCAGGTAGGTCTATGGGAAGTGGTTGGTCTTTAGTGGAGTGGATAAGGGATGCCAGTTTTCTATGTGGTCTGTAACAGGTGGTCAAGTCATGTTTTTTTAAGATTTTGTTGATTTTTTCCGAGGTGCTTCGGATGTAGGGGATGGTGATGGATCTAGAGTAATCTTTTTTGTGAAGGGGAGGGGGATGGTGGGTTGTGGATAACTGTGTTAAGTATTTTTTGGATTCTTTTGGAGGGGTGTAGCCATTGGCTGAGAAAGTGTCACGGATGTGATTTAGTTCAGTGGTTAGGGCTTGATCATTACAACAGATTATTTTTGCCCTGTTGAATAGTGTCTTAATAACTCCATATTGTTGTGAGGGGGGGGGGGGGGTTGATGAGATTGTTGGTAATGTATCTTCCTGTATGGGTAGGTTTTCTATAAACTGAGAAAACCAAGGTTCCATCAGGTTGGCAGGTGACTAGGAAGGGGAGGTTATTGTTTTCCTCTTTTTCCAGGATGAACTTGATTCTAGGGTGTTGGTTGTTTAAGTGTGTTAGGAAGGAGAGGAGTGAATCTGGGCCATGTGGCCAAATAGCGAACACATCATCAACGTAGCGAAGCCATATGGTAGGTTTTTGTGGGGCTGAGTTTAAGGCTTTCTCTTCAAAAGTCTCCATAAAGAAGTTGGCCAAGGGTGGGGAAAGTAGTGAACCCATGGCTGTCCCCTCTATTTGTTTGTAGAATTTTTCCTGCCAAACGAAATAGCCCGAGTTCATTGTAAACTGAAATAGGGCTGAGATACCAGGAGGAAATTTAGCTTGGATTAGCTCTAAGGTTTCTTTGAGGGGGGGGGGGGGACATTTATGAATAAGGAGGAGATGTCAAAACTGACCATTATGTCATTATGTTGGAGTGTAAGGTTTTCTATACTGGCTTTGAAGTGGGCTGAGTTTTTTATGTGTGATGGTGTGTTGCCAGTATAGTGTGAGAGCACTTTGGCTAAATGCTTGGCTAGTTTGTAAGTGGGGGAATCAATGCCATCCACTATGGGACGTAATGGCATATTTTCTTTATGTATTTTTGGGAGCCCATATATGCGGGGGGGGGGGGTCTAGAGTTATAGGGTTTCAGTCTGTTGGTAATCTCCACAGGCCGTGAAGTGACCTTCTTAAGGAGCCTATGGAGTTTTCTAATTTGAGAGTTGGTGGGATTATATTCAATAGGGAGGTAAGTGGATCGATCTAATAGTAAAGCCTTGGGCTTACCTGTATAGTCATTAAGATTAAGTACCACAGTGGCGTTCCCGTTATCCGCTTTGGTGATCACTATTTCTTTGTTTCTCTTCAATTCTTGTGACTTGTATTCACTAATGGATAAGTTGGATTTTGGAGGCTTTGCTTTTGTGAGAACAAAGGCTACATCCAATCTGATATAGTTGGCAATGTGGTTTGGAAGGTGGCGAATCCTCCGTTCAATTTGGATCATTAATTCCTCAGCCAGTAATTTCTTAGGAGCAATGGCGAAGTTGTGACCACGTCACAGAGCATTGAGTGCTTCAGCCTTTAGGTTAACTACAGTGTTGGTTTATAGTTTCGGTTTGGACGCCGAGTTCTTTATTAATTTATCAAACTTGTTGATATGTCGGCTCCGTATTCGTTCGAATTCTTTATTAGCCGCCGTACACGAGATGTCATGTAGGACTGTCCAAAGCTCATGATTAAGCGTATGTGAAAGCTCATTTTCTAGCGCTAATATAACTCTGTTTATGTCAGCTCGGGAATCGCGTGTAGCAGTAATTTGCTTCCGAAGTAAAGCCTGGCTCGCCCGGTTGTAGATACGGAGAGCTTTCTGTGAGACGAAGTGGTGTTTAAATTTTACACAGTTAGGGATGACTTGATTATCCCGGCAGTGTTTTAGGAATGCTAGACAGTTAAGTTGTCTGGATAACTTTAGCTTCGGTTTGCCGTAATGGCGGGCCTTGCGTGCAACGGAATCTTCATGGATGATCATTATTCTTGTTGAGAGGCTTATACGCTGGTTATACATGATAACTAATAATTAAAGAATTGACAGTGTACACTAGAAATATAAATTAAATAAACTTTAATATATACGTCCCGATATTTCGGCTGTCCTACTTTGGCCAAACAGGCAGGACAGCAAATATCAGAATCTCAGAACACAAGGATTACATCCAATTTTACAAGTTCAACCACTCTCTGGATACTCGCCACAGAATAAGATGGAAGAAACCCACAGTAATACACCACAGCAAGTTCAAATATGAAAGACTATTCATGGAATCAGCCTCAGCCCTTAGGAACATGCCAAACTTCAACAAATTTGGATGCATGAGACTGCCCCAAATTTGGGAAACATGTATCAGAAGAACTTCAGCCCATCAGGACTTTAGGCAAATGTTAAATTCCTAGCTTCAGTTCTCATTTGCTGTTATGTAGTACTTGTGTGCACTCGTCTTTGTAATAAGTTCCCAAGAAGATGGCAACGTGACGTTTGCCGAAATATCGGAAAGTATATATTAAAGTTTATTTAATATATATTTCTAGTGTACGCTGTCAATTCCTTAATTATTAATTATATTGTCCAATAACATGCCTACCAATTATGCTTAAGCTGTTCACTGCAATCATAGCAAATTCCATATACCACTACTTATCAGAGTGAACAAAAAAGGCAATTTTTAAAAATCTAGAGGAACAAAGGATGAGATCCTTATTAATGAAATGATTCTCAGAAACTCAAAAAGATGAAAAACTAACTTAAACATGGCATGGATAGACTACAAGAAAGCATTTGATTCCCTCCCACACTCCTGGATCCTAAAATCACTAAAAATATTTGGAGTTAGCAAAAATATATGTTCGTTTCTGGCTGCTGCTATGAAATCATGGAAAACAACTTTAATAGTGAATAATGAACGAATTGGAGATATCAGCATTGAACGTGAAATTTTCCAAGGTGATTCCTTGTCACCATTGCTCTTCAACATTTCTTTGATACCTTTGTCTATGATTCTGAAGAAAAACAAAACTTGGATATGAAACTCCTAAATGTAATATTAAAATTGTCCAATCTGTTGTATATGGATGACTGAAGTTATATGGGAAAATCGGCCCCAGCAAATAGACTCTTTATTGAACACAGTTCGTATTTTCAGTCAGAACATCAAAATGTAATTTGGTTTGATAAATGCACAATTTTATCTATTAAACAAGGAAAAATTAATGACACTAGTAGTTTTAATTTTGATCAAGAAAAATATATAAAAGCAACTTCAGCTGATGAACACTATAAATAGCTAGGAATATTAGAAGCCAATGATATTCTCCACTTGAAAGTTAAACAACAGGCAGCATCAGAATACACAAATTAGTAATATTCTGAAAACAAACTAAATGAATTAAACACAATTAGAGTGATGGATTCTTGGACTATACCAGTGATCCGATACACAGTTGACATACTAGATTGGACAAACTAGACCGCAAAACTAGAAAACTAATGACTATGCATCATGCATTACATCCATGAAGTGATGTTGACTGGTTGTACCTGCCGAGGAGAATAGATGGACAGGGTCTGCTGCAAGTGAGACAGACTGTGGAAGAAGAAGAAATTAGTTTAAGAAATTACATCGACAATAGTTCTGAGCTAATGCTTCAAGCAAATTACACAAGAGGGTCTTCTAAAAGCAACTGGGAAACAAATCCGAGTTACAAAAAGGTTAAAATAAACCCTTGAAAAATAAACCCTTGCATAGCCAATTTCTTTGAGATACTGAGGACAAAATGGCGTGAACAAGACGTGGCAATGGCTACAATACAAATATATTAAAAAAGAAACAGAAGGATTTATTCTAGCAGCTCAAGAACAGGCATTACAAACTAATGCAATCAAAGCAAAAATTTTGAACATCAATAATAACAGCAAATGCAGATTATATGATCAGAAAGATGAGATTGTAGAACATCTAATCAGTGCCTGCAGCAAAATAGCTCAAACTGACTATAAATACCGCCATGATCAAGTGGTCAAATAATTCATTGGCATGTATGCAAAAAATATGCCTTTCTTACTTCTGATAACTGGTGGCAGCATAAAATAAAGACTGTTTTAGAAAACAAAACAGCAAACATTCTCTGGACTTTAGAATACAAACTGATCGGCATTTGGAACACAATAGACCTGACATCACAATTATTGAACATCGACAGGTATGGATTATTGATATCGCAGTACCCAGTGATAACAACATTAACAACAAAGAACTGGAAAAAAAATTACTAAATATCAAGATCTGGCAATCGAAGTTGGCCGATTGTGGCTTAAACACACCAAAGTCATCCCAATAGTTATTGGTGCACTTGGTGTAACTTCAAAGAAGCTATCCAACTATTTACAGCAATTAAACATCAACAAACCATAAAGGACGTAACTGCGTCTATTAGAGAGCAAAAGGAAAGGGTGAAAGAAATGATTGTTGTGGCAGGTACGAATGATTTGAAAGGAGATAAAATGGAAATGATAGAAGACCTGAATGAATTGTTTGAGGTAGCAAAAGAAAAGAGTGAGAGAGTTAGAATGATTAGTCTTTTGCCACGGTATGACAGTGAAATGTTTAAAAGGAGGGCTATAATTGCGAATGACTTTATGCGTGGGTTATGTATGACGAGTGGTGTGGAATTTGTGGATGTGTGGAGTGAGTTTGATGGGCGAAAGGATCTATATAAGATGGATGGCTTGCATTTGAATGGTTACGGTGTAAGAAGACTTGAGAAAGTGTTGCTGAACGTAGTGGATGTGCAAATTCAGGGAAACTAGATTTGTTAGGGGGGGGGAGTAGAGATACAGTCCTTATGGAGGCAGTTGAATGTAAGAACGAATATAATATGCCAGAGCAAATAAGGACAACAAATCTGAGTGGGATAGTTAATATAAGGCATCAAGGTAGGGTTGGGGCTAATGGGGGTCTTAAATTCATGTACACTAATACTAGGAGTATTAGGAACAAGAAAGAAGAGTTTTTGGCCATGGTTGGCACTTCCAGACCACAGGTTATAGGTATTAGTGAAACATGGCTGACTGTAGATGATATAACTAGTGGGATTGAATGTGATGGGTATAGTGTGTTCAGGAATGACAGAGAGAATAAAATGGGGGGAGGAGTATTGTTGATGATAGTTGATGAGCTCCAGCCAAGGAGAATAGAAGTTGAATTGCAGGATAGAGAAAAGAGCACATTTGAGGCCATTTGGTGTGAGATTGTGGCTAGCAGAACTAAATATACAATTGGGTGCTGCTATAGACCAGGTGATGGAAAAGATGGTGGTGACAGTATGCACAAGCAAATAGAAGAAATGGGTGGAAGGAGGGTGATTATTATGGGAGATTTCAACTATGGTCGCATTGATTGGAGTGAGGAGAGGACACACGGGAGGAAGGAACTGGATTTTATGCGGTTATTAAGGGATAACTATCTGCGACAGCATGTAATGGAAAATACTAGGGGTCAGAGAGTGCTTGACCTAGTAATTACATCTGAGGATTTGGCTGTAACAAATATGACCACATTGCCACCAATCGGTGAGAGTGATCATAGGGTCTTAACTTGGGAGGTGGCTAAAGGTGTAGAATTTTCAATTAAGACAGGGTACATGTGGAATTATCGGGCTGGAAAGTATGACAAGCTTAGTAGTTTGATTGGCTAATGCCATGGCATGTACAACTGCAAGGACTAGAAGTTGATAGTGCATGGGAGGTAGTTAAGAAGTGCTTGCATGAAGCAATGGCTGACTGTATACCTAGAGTCTGAATAATAAATCAAGTAGGGGTTAAATGGATGAATAACACCATTAAGCTTGAGTTGCAAAAAAAGAAACAACTATGGAGGGAATTTAAGGAGAAGGGTGACCGGCAGGCACATGAACGGTATAAAGCGCAGACCAGAAGGGTGACTGGTGTGGTAAGAAAAGCAAAAAAGGATTACGAAAGAACATTGGCCATGCAGGCTAAAGAGAATCCTAAACAGTTTTTTAGATATGTAGCAAGTAAAAGGAAAAATATACATGGCAGATTGATTTTAAAGAATGCCGATGTTAGGGAGGTAACTGAATCAGTTGAGATAGTTGAGTTACTGAGTGAGCACTTTGCAAAAGTATATCATCCAGGTGGTGACATTGCAGAAACGAATAAACCAGTAGATTATACGGGAATTGTGGTTAATGAAGTGGAGGTGAGTAGTCTATTGCATAACCTCAATGTCAATACATCTGTGGGATTGGATGGTATACCAGCTCGTGTTGTACGAGAAGCAGCTAAAGAATTGTCAGTACCCTTGACCATATTGTTTAATTTGAGTCTCGGGTCTGGGTTAGTCCCCGAGCGGGTGGAAAGAGGGGAAAAGAGTTCCACTGCATAAAGGTGGTTCCAAGACTGCTGTTGTAAATTACCGACCGATTAGCATATCAGGAATCATTGTCAAGGTCTTAGAGAAATTAGTCAAGAAAAGAATACAGGATTGGATAGATGAAAATGGGATATTGTATGGGGGACAACATGGTTTTGTGAAAGGTAGATCATGCCTCAGTAACTTGCTCACGTTTTATAACACAGTGACGGCTGAACTGGATAGGGGTAATGGGTTTACAGTGATACTACTGGACCTTGCCAAGGCCTTTGATAGGATACCACATGGAACCCTAATCAGTAAACTGGAGCAGATGGGTATAGATATAGGGTTGGTGAGATGGATAAGAGGGTGGTTGAAGGAGAGATATCAAAGAGTGGTTTATTCAGGAGTGGAGTCTAAAAGACGTCTTGTGACTAGTGGAGTGCCACAGGGCTCTATTCTTGGACCACTGCTTTTCAATTTGTTCATCAATGATATTGGAAAGGATCTGAGAGGAAGTGTTCACTTGTTTGCTGATGATGCAAAGTTGGGTAGAGCAATTGTGAGTGCACAAGATGTCAAAATTTTACCGGATGATTTGGATAGTTTGGAGGACTGGGCTAGGAAAAATGGATGTCAATTTAATGTGGCAAAGTGTAAGGTTATGCACTTTGGGGTGAAAAGAATAGCAGCAGTATATCGCATTGGTGGAATCATACTCCAGGAGATTGATGAGGCCAGGGATTTGGGAGTGTTGGTGGATAGGGAGTTGAAGTTTAGGAGGCACATTGCAAAAGTAACTAAAACAGCTCACCAAATCACTTGGCTTCTGAAAAATACTTTAACATGCAGAGACGAACAAGTTGTTGTTCCTCTGTATCGAGCCTTGATAAGACCCCATCTGGATTTCTGTGCCCAGCTATGGGCACCAGGGTTTCTTTGTGATGGGGAGGAAGTGGAGAGGGTCCAGAGACGAGTGACCAAGATGATAGCAGGTCTGTGGAATGAACCTTATGACAACAGGTTGAAGATTTGTGGGTTGCAGAAATTGGACGATAGGCGAAGGAGGCGTGATATGATTGAGACATTCAAATTACTGAAGGGTTTTTATAAGATTGATCCAGAAGATATATTTGATAATATGACTGGTGGTGGGAGGACTAGGGGCCATGCATGGAAGCTGGGCAAGAGCGTGGTTGACAAGGGTGTTAGAGCTAGGTTCTTTACTTGGAGAGTGGTAAATGAGTGGAATAAGCTTCCAGAGTCTGTTGTGGGTGCTACGACCGTGAATGAGTTCAAGGCAAGGTATGATAGATACTGTGTGAATGTTGAATAGTTGTTCTTGACATGATGTTAGGGCCTCCCTCGATGAGTCTGTCGACTCCTTGGAGTTTCCCGGAACAATAATAATAATAATAATAATAAAAAGTGACCCCATATGACCTACAAAAAACAGCATTACTTGGAACAGTCCATATTTTACGACGCTACCTGACGGACTATTCTTAGCTTTTTTGGTAGAATCTGAATTGTTCTGTATCACCAGTCAAATTTTTTGTTTATATGTTATCTTGTTTTGACTGTGTATCAGTTATGTGAATAAAATAATAATACTGGAATTAAGACCCCCTGATGTTAGTGAAGTTAATCTGCAAATTTTTTTTTTAGTATTTCTGAGGTTTTGTTGAATGTTTTGTGTTTATTTAATTTTTCGAAAGTGATTTTGTAGTAATTTTGATGCTTTTAGAGATTTTTTTGCAAGAGATTTTTTTAATGGTAGTGATTGTGATTTTTTATATTGTTGATCATGGTCGTGAATAAAAAAGAATGAGCAAGTCATAGTATAGTAATGTTAGTCTCCTTAACAGAAATCATCCAGGTACTTATTATTATTAGCTATGCTCTTATCTACAAATTTTCCCAAATGTTTCTTTGTATTTGGTATTAATTGTTACTTTTTGTTGAGATTACCAACAAGGATAACAATTAACTTTTTTTATGGCAGCTGCCTTCTTTAATGATTTGAAAAATTCCTCAGCTTTTTTTCTTAGTACCAACTTCATTGTAGGCAAAAATAAGTCTGATTGTCTAATTCCCTATACTTTTTTTTTTTATTTGATTGATCTCATCCATCCCTTTAGGACGTGTAGAGTCCCCTAACGAGAGGTTCAAGACAAAATTAATGTGGCCAGTTCGACACGCCTCGCTGCATCCCCTAAGGGTAGTGTTCATGACTGTAATCTATGTGTGTTTACAGGGCCAGTTTGCCTGCTTGCAGGATAAAAACCCCCAGATAAACTGGCAGAAAAAACCCTGCTGTCCACGCCCAAGACTGGCTAACTTGGCTATGGCTGAGGAAGAACACCAAGCATACGGTTGCTAAGCACAAAGCCACTAGACTAACCACATAGACTTGTTTGCTGGTGTTTAATTTGTACGTCACTGTCCTAAGTGAAAATATCAACTTGTTTCCTGATAATGCAAAATTGGGACGAGTGATTATCATTGAAGATGATATAGAGATACTGAAGATGACTTAAATAGGCTATCAGTATGGACAGTGAGTTGCCAGTTTAATGAGGCAAAATGTATGGCATTGTACTTTGGAATGAAGATGAAGGGATCACATTCTGTGTACTACACTAATAAAACTGGACTCTAGGAAGTTGATGAGACTGGGAATTTGGGAAGTGATTGTAGACAGAGAATTAAAGCTTGGAGAGCATATTGTAAATGTGGCCAGAATTAACTTTTTCTTTATGTCAGCTGCCTTCTTTAATGATTTGAAAACTTCCTCAGTACCAACTTCATTGGAACAGTAGGCACAAATAAGTCTGATTTGCTAAATATCTCATCACATTACCTAGATGCTGAAGAGCACACTGACAAACAGGGATTAGGTGGGCCAGTATTCCTGACTCACTAATCTCTGCTTGTCAGTGTGCTCTTCAGCATCTAGGTAAGATTATGACAGGCCTGTGGAATGCTCCCTGTGAAGATAGATTAGAAGTCTGTGAATTACAAAATCTCATGGATAGATGAAAAAGAAGAGGTAGGATAGAAACAGAAGTTATTTAAGAGGTTTTACAGAATTGGCACAAGAGAATTTTTTCAATACATGACAGGAAAGGAGAGAACAAGGGATTAGTTTCACGTAAATCAAAATTGTAAGATGATTAACAAGAGAGGGAGGAGATTTTTTCTTGGAAGTTAGTGAATGGGTGGAATTGATTGCCAATAGTGGTTGTGCACGTTCTGTCAGTGAATGAGTTCAAGGTATGATAGGTATTTGTGAATAATGGTTAATATATGGAGATGCCTGAAAAAATAATAGTAGTTCCATGCTAACAACCCAACTGTTTGATGAATTTCGGGTAACTGCATGGACAGTGTCTTTGTTTTACTTGCTACCAACTCATTGTTAGTTTTAATCTGTCTATGACATTGAATATTTGAAAATCCTTACTAGGTACTAGAAGAATTTCATTATCCAGTGAAAGATCACACTCTTGCTTATTGAAGGCCTTGAATGTGACATATGAAAGATCACATTTGGTCTTGAAAGAATGATCCTCCATCTTATCTAACTCTTAGCCCACTCATGTTTTTTTATGTGCTTTCCACCTGTCATAAAAAGTTTGTAAACCTATTATGTATTGGCACCAGTGGTGAGCTATAAGTGGCTTGTGCGAGCCCTTTGTTAAATTTATCTCAAATTTGCGAGCCTCTTGTTCGTCTTGTTTAATAATCTTGTAGAACTAGAAAATACCACCGTGGAATGTATACATGCTACTATAATTGCTACTTTAAATTCACGGATTTTCTGATAACTATATAAAAAATCATTTCATTGCATTTTGTTCTGATGGAGCTAGTGTAATGTTAGGGAAACAAATCAGATGTTGCAATCAAACTTCTACAAACATTTCCCAACGTTGCGATTTGGCATTTCGCTCATCGTTTACACTTAGCATTAGATGATTCGATAAAAAACATTAAAGAAATAAAACATTTTGAAATATTTATGGATAAATTATATGCTTTTTATCATCAATCACCAAAAAATCAATGAGAATTAAATACGATTGCAAAAGACCTTGCTATCGAAATTTTAAAGATCAGACGTGTTTGGATCATGATGGGCAGCTTGCAGTTTACGAACGGCTCTTGCTTTGTGAAGAAATTACCCAGCTTTATGCAAGCATTTTGCATCGAATGATAAATATAAGGGCTTTTTAAACCAACTTCTCAATTTGGAATTTTTAAAAGATCTAGCATTAATGATTGATATCCTACAGGAATTATCATATCTGGCAGAAGCTCTACAAAGTCGCAACATAAGTATTATAGGGGCTAAGTTAGGTTTTTTTTTTTTTTGCTCTACGATGCTAGACCTTTGTTAAAATTTACATAGCTCACCACTGATTGGCACCAAGGGTTGGCTAAGTGGATAATCTGAGAACTTAGCATTGAACTCTCATGCAGATCGAGATCTCTAAAGTGGTGGTTCACACTGACAAATTGATAATCCTTTCTTTTAGTGTTGCATGGTGATCAGCATTCATTTTAGAAATTATGGACTTTACAACCATGTTATAAATAACTTTTAATTTCCTGACGTTTCAATCTTCCAATTAAAATCATCATCTGGAGCATATACATATGTACAAGACAAGCTGAGTTACATTACATACAGTAAGCTAGAGAATTTGATCACAGGTTATTATGGCATGACCTCTAGTGAAAAAAAAAAAAAATATTTAGAAAATACATCAAGCTAAATTCTATTTATGATAACATGAATAAACATTCTTTCTTACAGATAGTTTTCTTTCAGTAACATTGTTGCCCTATTTTTAGCATTACAATTGTTATTTTTGATTTAGGATCCTGGATTATCTATAGTGCTGTTTATAGTTACTCTTAGAGAGGAAGGTTCCGTGGACCGAATATGTGCCTTCCATATGTTTGGGATTTTTAGACCATCATTATTGTTCAGTTGGGGTGGTTGATAATAATAATTACACAGGCTTCCTTAAATTTGCATTTGTACCATGTTTTGGTGTGATGTAGACATCTAGTGCTTTTCCAGTCAATTCTGTGCAAGGTGTTCAAGGCATGATCAGAAAGGCCAACTTCACCATAATTATTATATTTAATGTCATTTATGTTCTTTTTGTCTGATAGGAATTGTGTCCTGTTTCCATTATATATGGTATGTTACAGGTGCAATAAATATGGTATACTCCTGGGTGGGCCGGCAGAGGGAGTGGGTCTTTGGATGAGTTGAGTAAGCTTTTTAATTTTGCAGGAGGTTTAAGGCGCAACGAATATACCACTGCACTACTCTGAGAACAGATCCAGGCTACTAGAAAGAACTTAGCCATTACTCAAAACCAGCTACAAAATGTAAAATCAGAACTTTCTAGCTACTTAAACACAGATATCTGGATGATCCTGGAAAAGATTACGGACAACATGGCGAACCATATCCTTCAAACAAAGAAAGAAAACTTCGTTTCCAAATTTCGTAGACTAAAAGATCGACAAAATCAATGGACATATTCAAATTTCTTTGCAGTGAACGATAAAACCAACCAGAAGCAAGAAACAACAGGAGCCACCAATCGCCTGCAGGTAACAGTAACATATTTAATCTATCCAACCATGCTTTAAACAAAGATGAACTCTCAGTACTCAACAAAGGTCTAAATTTTGCTGTAGCACCCAGATTGATAAACAAACTAGAATTTATTTGTAATATTGAAAGAGGCTTAAGATTCATCCCAAATAACATAGCAGACAAAATACATTTAGAAACCGCCAACATTTTAAATCATAACAAAACAATAACAAGCAACTTAACGAAACACGAATTAACAGCGGTGAAATCATTAAAATCAAATCTAAACATCGTAATAACTAGAGCCGATGAGGGAAGTGCCACCATTATTTTAAATCGAACCACTTTTTTGTAGAAAATGAATCTGCTAGTCTCGGACAAGAATACATACCAACTCGTTAACTACAACCCAACCAATAGAATAAAAAAGAAAACAGAGAAACTACTTAAAATCAATTACCACATGGCCCGAAGACACGGTCAAAAAACCATTTCCGCACTACGCTCTTTCCCCAAGAATTTACGGGTTACTGAAAATACACATACAAAACACACCACTCCGGTCAATAGTCGAAGGGATAGATAGCCCGATTTATCACTTAGCCAAGAAATTGGCAGCAATACTCAAGGAGTTGGTAGGTCATTCCCCTCCCCCTCCTATATCAGAAAGATACAATACTTCATAAACATTATCAAAGACATTACATTGGAACAGTGGTTCTTAACCTTTTCAACGTCACGGAGCACTTTTGATTATAAGAAAAAATTGGAGAACACCAAAAGCATTAAGGTAATAAAACTAACAATAAAATTATGCATGGATATGCCTTTTATTTAATGCGAGACTTGGGCTTTTTGGCTTTTGCAGATTTCAGCAATATCAGGTCTAATATGTGATATAGCTACTTTCATCTCTTTTTCTATATTAGTAAGTCTTTTGCGCCTTTTATTTTTTATATTGGTTAATACTGAGAAACCAAGCTCACACTAATATGATGTTGACAATTGTAACAACATTTTCAGTGCCCTTGTGGAGAGAACTAGGTATTCGGCTTGGACAAAAATCCAAAATTCCTCAAGTTATTTCAGAGAATTTCATTTTTAGAGTACGATCCATTGAAAAGGTAGTAACTAATTGTTCTTCTTGTAACGAAAATTCACAACTTAATCTATTAACTGTGCCAAATGGATTTCGTATCCAATCATAATTGTGTGTATTTAAGGAAGGAAAGTAACTTGAAATCTTTTCTTCCAATATTATTAAATGTTCTGTTATAACGGAAACAATTCCCTCAACATTTTTATTATGGAGCAAAGGAAACATATCTACTGTATTATTTTTTGATATGCGGTTTTTCCAAAGAAATAGAGATCACAGTAGCCAGTTATACTCAGACTGTGTCATCTGATACTTTCACCGGCGGAACATCTGTAACCAGTTCGCAGAACACAAGGGTTCCAGGGAGTACCAGTTAAGAACCGCTGCATTAGAAAAAGATGATTTATTAGTCAGTTTTGACTCTCTGCTCTCTTTATGAATGTCCCAATCAATGACACAATCCTTCTTTTACAGAACAAATTCCCTCCAGGTATTACGGCACTCTTTGCAATGTATTACGTTCTGGTTGTTTTGTATGGCAAAATGCTTTCTACCTACAAAAAGAATGCATAGCCATGAGCTCACCATTATCCCCCCCCCCCATTGTGCACTTTTATATGGAACATTTTGAGCAACATGCTATAGATTCCTCTCCTTTAAAACTCAAAGTCTGGCTTAGATACGTTGACAATGTTTTCGCGATCTGGTCTCATGGTCACTAGACACATTCCTTAGCCACCTAAACAAACAACACAAACGCATAAAGTTCACAATTGAGATTGAAAAACACAACACACCTCCATTTCTGGTGCAGTTGTCACACGTCTTCCTTCTGGCAATCTTTCCTTCACTTGCCTACCAAACATTGACTCATACTGGCCAATATATATACACATAAACTCCTACCACCACCCAACACAAAAACTAGATGTCATTAATACTCTAAAAAACAGGGCTCTGAAGATCTGCTCCAGTGAACAAGCACTGAAAGACGAATTTAAAGTTATCAGCAATTCAATTAAAGTCTTCCTTCTGGCAATCTTTCCTTCACTTGCCTACCAAACATTGACTCATACTGGCCAATATATACACATAAACTCCTACCACCACCCAACACAAAAACTAGATGTCATTAATACTCTAAAAAACAGGGCTCTGAAGATCTGCTCCAGTGAACAAGCACTGAAAGACGAATTTAAAGTTATCAGCAATTCTTTTCAAAAAAAAAATGGTTATAGCCAAAACACTATTAACAAAATTCTCTACAAGACCTCAATAAAAAAGACAAACCAGACCATAAAATATAAATATAAAATAAAAAATATAAAATGTTTTTAAAATAAACAGAATACAACCTCAAAGCCACCTTTAAACCTCCTGCAAAATTAAAAAGCTTACTCAACTCATCAAAAGACCCACTCCCTCTGCTGGCCTACCCTGGAGTATACCATATTTATTGCACCTGTAACATACCATATATAGGGAAATGCACAATTCCTATCAGATAAAAAGAACATAAATGACACATTAAATATAATAATTAAGGTGAAGCTGACCTTTCTGATCATGCCCTGAACACCTCGCATAGAATTGACTGGAAAAGCACTAGTTGTCTACATCACACCAAAACATGGTATGAATGCAAATTTAAGGAAACCTGTGAAATTATTATCACCGACCCCAATCTGAACAATAATGATGGTCCAAAAATTCCAAATATATGGAAGGCACATATTCGGTCCACGGAACCTTCCTCTCTAAGAGTAACTATAAACAGAACTATAGATAATCCAGGATCCTAAATCAAAAATAACAGTTGTAATGCTAAAAATAGGACATCAATGTTACTGAAAGAAAACTATCTGTAAGAAAGAATGTTTATTCATGTTATCATAAATAGAATTTAGCTTGATGTATTTTCTAAATAATAATTTTTTTTTTTTTCACTAAAGGTCATGCCAGTAGAATAACCTGTGATCAAATCATTGTTTCTCTAGCTTACTGTAACTCAGTAAGCTATAGAAATGTAACTCAGCTTGTCCTGTACATTTGTATATGCCCCAGATGATGATCTTAATATGAAGATCGAAACGTTGGGAAATTAAAAGAGTTATTTATAACACGGTTGTAAAGTCCATAATTTCTAAAATGAACAAATTGATAATCATTCATGCAACAATGGGACTTTAATCCAGAACCTGTTTGTAGGAAGCAGAAATGCCTTCTATTCAGCAAAACCAGGCTGCAAATCACAGGATTAATAGTCTGTATTTTTCTAATCTTTCAAATGCAGGAATGTTAAAATATGACTCAACAGACCCATTATATCAGGTGGCAGGCTGATAGCAGTTGGGAATTTTATAGTTTTGTGCTCATTTTTTGTAAATGCACTTAAAACACATGAACAAACTGGTTTTTCACATAATAGTCATTTATTGTCATTATACCAAACTGCTTCTCATAACATAAATTGATATTAATAACATGCATTAACACTAATCTGACAGAATTTAAGGTAGGGCAGTGGTCCACTTTCGATTTACACTCCTTCTCCATAATATTAAAGAATACAGAGCTATTAATCCTTATAAAGAACTGTTTACATATATATTAATAAATATTCTGATCATTAATTTGCTTTATATACTTCATATGTGTCTTACTGTTTTTAGGGTATTATAAAAAGAGATGAAATAGTATTTACCATAGCCAGACAACACCATATTCCCATTGTTATGGTAACTAGCGGTGGATATCAGAGAGTGACTGCCCGCATCATTGCAGATTCAATTATTAATTTGAACAATAAAGGTCTTTTAGGAATTAAGGGAAATACTCAGTAGTATTTTGTGTATATTTTTAAATCTTCATTACTGAATTCCTTATGCAAAATTGTCAGATTAAAATAAAAAAGTTATGAATATTTTCAGAAATTTTGGATTAAAAGCAAAAATGATTTGTAATGAAATGTTTCCTTGCAGTTTGCAAAGCATCAAAATCCTTTTTTTTTTTGCAGTTTCCTTTCTTTTTTATTTTTTTAAACAAAGTAGCTTATATTGATAGTTTGTTCTCTCTTTCAAGGAATTGTATATAAAATGATATTAAAATTTATATCTGGATTAAAATTTAATACTTTGGGTATTAAATTTTAATCAGGGCATGACTAATGATTTTATAAACTATAAAGGTAAGTACCATACTACAGTTTCACATAGCTAAATAATTTCTGATATCATGATTTCTGTATAAGCTAAATGGACTATTTTTCTATGAAAATTACTGTCTTAAATACTAATCTTTTTTTAAAAAAATTTATGTATATGATTAAATTATGGTGATTAAGCCATGAATTGTTTGCAACATCTTTTAATTGGGGGGGGTGACTTTTACTAACTGCAAATCAGAATTTGTTTAAATTTCATTTCATTTCATTTCTATTTAAATTTATTACTGTTGCTATTATGCGGCATGTATGCCTATGTAATAATTGATGAACTGTGTAATATATATATATATAAATCCCAGACTTCAGTTAATGAAATGTTATCCAAGATAAAATGCATATAAATGTAAAGGTATTGTTTTTAATATTCGTTGTTAACTTTTATTTTTTTAGAGTTAGATTTGTAAGTGATCTGAAACAATTTTAAATACAATTATTATTATTGTTGTTATGTACTATTATTATGTATACATGCTGTAATTATTTAATAATTTCAAGTCTATAATTATTATTATAGACTTGAAATTATTATAAGAAAATAATATGTTCATTTTTAGACTTTTTATGTGCTGTTTTTAAAGTTAGTGTACTTGAAAAAAAATTATAAAACCGGTGAGATGTGCTGCTGTGTGTTAAAATTTTTCATTCAGAAATATGTTATATCATTACTTAAAAAAAGTTTTTAAAAACTGTACATGTCACAGTTTTTTTTTAATTTACTTTCATTATTTGAGATATGATTCATCAATTTATGATTGTGAGATTAAATAAAATAATTAACTTATATAGTTCATGTTGATAATTTTTCTTCTGTTGTGTGACTTGACTGACACAACTTTCTGATATATGTTCATTAATTGTCCAGAAAGCATCTTTGCTATCTCTCTCTCTCTCTCTCTATATATATATATATATATATATATATTTCTGGATAACTGAATTTCAATAGAAAGAGGTCATGTGGAATATTTTCAACATTTTCCATTATTTAGAATTTAGTACTACATCTTCACTGCATTTGTCAGTATAAAGTAAGATATGTTGATGAAATTCATCAGCACCTTCATTTCAGCTGTTGCTTGTGGGCAAGCAATACTTGAAGTGATCTTGCATTCTGGTTCAAAATTTTGGAATGACATTCTTTAGTTTCATTTACTCATACAAAACAACTTGACAGTTTTTGAAAATGGCAGTATTTTCAAAAATTGCCAATACTTGGCAATAAGTATTTTCTACACTGTGACAGTTTTGACACATACCTAACCACAAAATAAAGTCCTCTCCTCCACACACATACCTCCCATTCTTGGGATGATATATTTGGCTGGTCTGGTTGGCCGAGTGGTTAGCATGTCCACTCATGACAGGTTGGTAATTAAACTTTAATAGATGTGGTTAGATAATGGATTAGTGCATTGCATTGGTTGGCTGTCTGATGAGTATCAGCTGTGTATGAGAAAGCAGTATCCTGGAAGAGGAAAGTCACTAGTGGTGTGTCCAAAGGGTCTATTTTAGGGCCATTACTGTTTTTGATGATATTGGTAAAACTCTGAATGGGAATATGTAGTTGTTTGCAGATCATGCAAAGTTAGGAAGAACTATAAGGGGTAGAGCAGATGTGGCTTTACACGATTATATGAATAGACTTAGTGTGAGTGGAGTGATATATGACCAGTTCATTATTACAAAGTGCAAGGTTTTAAATTCAGGAAACAAAGATAGGATGCAGAGTATATTACTATTATTATTATTATTACTATTATTACGGGCAACTCCAGGGAGTCATTGGACTCATCGAGGGAGGCCCCAAATCATATTCATCACAACTATTTGACATTCATACAGTATCTATCATACCTCGCCTTAAACTCATTCACTGTCACAGCATCCACCACAGACTCAGGGAGCGCATTCCACTCATTCACTACTCTAAAAGTAAAGAACCCAGCTCTAACACCTTTACTAACCACACTTTTGCCCAGTTTCCATGGATGTCCCCTAGTCCTCCCACAACCAGCCCTGTACTCAAAAATATCTTCTGAATTAATTTTATAGAAACCCTTCAGTAATTTGAATGTCTCAATCATATCTCCCCTCCTCCACCTATCAACCAATTTTTGCAACCCACAAATCCTCAACCTGTTCTCATACGGTTCATTCCACAGACCTGCTATCATCTTGGTCACTCGCCTCTGGATCCTCTCGACCTCCTCCCCATCAAGAAGAAACCTAGGTGACCAAATCTGAGCACAGTAGTCTAGATGGGGTCTTATCAAGGCTCGATACAGAGGAACAATAACCTGCTTGTCATCGTATTCTTCAGCAACCAAGTGATTTGATGAGCTGTTTTGGTCACTTTTGCAATGTGTCCCCTAAATTTCAATTCCTTATCTACCAACACTCCTAAATCTCGTGCCTCATCAATTTCCTGGAGCACGGTTCCACCAATGCAGTAAACTGCCACCAATCTTTTCACCCCAAAATGCATAACCTTACATTTTGCCACATTAAACTGACATCCATTCTCCTTAGCCCAGACCTCCAATCTATCCAAATCATCCTGCAAAATTTTGACGTCATCTGCATTCACTATTGCCCTACCCAACTTCGCATCATCCGCAAACAAATGAACTGTTCCTCTCAGATCATTTCCTATATCATTTATGAACAAATTAAACAAATTAAACATATAATTGGTGGGAATATCTTGTAGGAGGTGAAGGAAATAAGAGACCTGTGTGTGTGTGTGGGGGGGGGATAATGTATTCTGGCAATGAATGCATTATCTTCTAGTACAGTTAGATGATCATTAGGTGAATAATAGGATCTTTGATTAGTACTTTTCACGTTAAATATTTCTGCTTATGCTTATATTATTTTTTCCATTTATTATTTTGGATGTTTTGTAAAATGTACATTAGCAAAACATCCTTTGAGTAGAATTAAAATTTTATTCAAATGCTGTTCTACATAATGCTGGCCTGGTTGGCCAAGTGGTTAGCATATCCGCTCTCCAGCCAAAAGGCTGCGGATTTGAATCCCGCCGTGGGCATGGAAGTTTGTTATTGTTTGTGAAAATACTACTTTGCAAACAACTACAAACCAGTGGTGATGGATAGTGGTAGATGGCGTTGATGTAAATGAAGGTAGTTGTATTTAGTAGAGTGGTGGAGACGGAGAGTTGTAGAGTGGGTGCCCTCCCTCGATGAGTCTTTGGACTCTCTGGAGGTGTTATATTTTTTTCCCCTGGCCTGGTTGGCCAAGTGGTTAGTGTATCCGCTCTCCACCTAAAAGGCTGAGGGTTTGAATCCTGCCATGGGCATGGATGTTGTGATTGTCATCTATACCAATGCCATCTACCGCTGAAGCCAGTGGTAGATGGCATTGGTATAGATGATGAAGGTAGTTGTGGTTGGTGGAGTGGTGGAGACAGAGAGTTGTAGAGTAGATATCCTCCCTTGATGAGTCTTTGACCTCCCTGGAGGTGTTACGTAATAATATTAATATTAATAATTTAATTAGCTATTGTTTACATTAATATTAATGATAAAAACTAAATCATTTACAGTAGAATGATGGTGATGATGTAGTAATAGCAAACAAAAAAATACTAGAAGAAATTATGAATTAATTAAATACACAGTATGAAATAAAGTGGGACATGAACTATGAAAAAAACTAAAATAATGACAAATATTGAAGGAAACCAGATAACAGAAAAACAAAGTACAATAATATGTATGCCTTGGAAGAACCTTTCTGTTAGGGGGAAAAAAAGCATTTATGAAGAAATAAAAAGAATTCATCTAGGTTGGGCGGTTTTTGGCAAACTGAAAATATTACTGGGCAGTAAAATAAAACCAAAAATACAGTCAAACTTTTCATCCAGTGCATCATCTGTCATGACATGGATTAGCGACATAGCCTTTAACCAAACAAATACTAGACAGAATGAGGAAAACTGAATACAAAATGGAGAGAACCATGCCAAACATCAGAGTGGAAGGCAAGAAGTAAGGAATGAATAAATAAGAAAAGAAACAAAAGTGTTGGAGGGGAAGATATTTTAAAATTGAAATAGAGATAGGCAGTATTACAAAAGCCACCCATCTAGGCCTGGTGGCTTTTGGTAAACTAAAATGATTACTGTGCAGTAAATTAAAACCAAAAAACAGCCAAATTTTTCAACCAGTGCATCATCTTTTATGTCATGGATCATGGTCATGACCAATAAACAAACAAATATTAGACAGAATAAGGAAAACTGAATGCAGAATGGAGAGAATCATGCTAAACATCAGACTGCAAGACAAGAAATAAGGAATTAATATATATAAGAAAAGAAACAAAAGTGTGAGATATAGGGGAAGAGATTTTAAAATTTAAATGGAGATGGGCAGGTTAGTTATTGCATGGATGACAAGTGATAGATGGACAAAGATATCACCTGGAATCCATGTAGAGGATGATGAATGTCTGGATGACCAGAGAGAAGTGGAAGGATGACCTTGTGAGATGGTTAGAGAATGTTGGCATCAGGAAGCCTTCAATGAAGAAAGATAGATAGAGACAAATGGGGAAGGCCTATAACCAAAAATAAAAAGTTATAGAAAACGACATAGAAAAAGAACAAGAGATTGTTTACAGTATCTTGTGTTATTTCAGAATATGTGATGTTGAAGAGAACAAAAAAAACAGGAATTTAAAAATTCTCCTTTATAAGACTTTCATACATTGTGTTCAGTCATGGTTGCTTGGGATTTGTTAGGATAGTATCAACATAATATTAGATTTGCAAAATGTAGCATGGGAATGTGTGTTTCAAAGCTTGATAGGTAGAGAAGATATTATTGATGCATTCACCTTGATAAAGGGATGTTATTGTACAAATATATTGGAGATTTTTCAGTTTCATTTCAATTGGAGAAAAAAACTAGGAATGATCTCTAAAAGCTAAATAATGTGTGAGGACTATTGTAAATGATTTAGTGTTTACCATTAATATTAATGTAAACAATAGCTAATTAAATTATTATTATTATTATTATGATGTGACACCTCCAGGGAGTCCAAAGGAGGATATCTACTGTACAACTCTCTGTCTCCACCACCCGCAACTACCTTCATCATCTATACCAATGCCATCTACTGCTGACCACCACCACTAGTATTTTCACAAACAATCACAACATCCATGCCCATGGCAGGATTCGAACCCTCAGCCTTTTAGCTGGAGAGCGGATATGCTAACAACTTGGCCAACCAGGCCAAGTAAAAAAAATATAACACCTCCAGGGAGTCCAAAGACTCATTGAGGGAGGGCACCCACTCTACTAACTGCAACTACCTCCATTTACATCAGCACCATCTACCACTGACCATCACCACTAGTATTTTCACAGACATAATAACAAACATTCATGCCCAAGGCGGGATTAAAATCCGCAGCCTTTTGGCTGGAGAGCGGATATGCTAACCACTCGGCCAACCAGACCAGCATTATGTAGAACAGCATTTTAATAAAATTTTAATTCTACTCAAAGGATAGATAAACAAACTCAAATTGATATGAGGACTTATGCAATAAAATGTTATTTTTTTTGTTTGTTTTTTAATGTCTGGCTGCTTATAATGGATATATAAATTAAAAAATTTTCTTTTATATATTTTGATAAGAATTTTTAATTTAAAAAAAAATTGCTATAAAAGGTATTTTTTTGTTCATTGCACTAGTCAGATGAAACTGCATAAAAATCAACAAAACTCAGCTGCTTGATTTATGGATTTTGCATATCACGGAATGTCCATACTTCTCTTTAAATTTATTCACCATCAGTACAGCCACTGTTCCTTATGGTACACATCAGTACAATCAGTTTAATGGTAGTGCCTTTTTTTGAGTGAAATGAAATTTTTCAACTAAAGATGAGTTAATCAGACTTATGTATATAGGCAGTAGGAATTTCTCTCCTCCCCTTCCCTCATAAAAAAAGGATGAATTAGCCGGGGAACATATGCAAGTGACAGATTAGTAGCATGCATGGTATTAGTTTCCTCAGAGTAATGCTAAGCGTTTCTTCCATGGATTCTGATAAACTTGTTAACATCATTGTTAGCAGAACTCGATCTTTTATATATATATATATATATATATATATTTTTTTTTTTTTCTTCTTCTTTCCCTCACAAAAAAATCTTTTTTTCTCATTTTACTTTGTTTTAATACTACTCAAATCTCTAGATGATGTAAGATTTCTTCTCAAATCTTTTTTGGCATAAACATCCAAGAAACTAAGATAAAGTACTATACTTCATATATTATGAGGGATATCCAAAAAGTAAAATTACACTTTTTTTTCCTTAATAATGTTGAAAGGGAATGAGATAAAACACAATGGACAGATAGACCCGTTAATAAACATTCAAAAAGACTGCCATTGCAGTGTGGTGCTCTACTGTCACCTCCCAGCTAATTCCAGTTACAAGATGGTGGCTACCACACAAGTGTGGTCCAACCCAGGTATTCATGAAGTTATTTGTTTTTTGCAAGCAAAAGGGGGCTTCACCAAGTGACATTCACAATGAACTGGTTACTGTGTATGGCAAAAAGGTGATGACAAAGAAGCAGGCTTGTTTTTGGTGCAATGAATTGAAAGCAGGCCATGGTGATATTAAAGATCTTCTTCGGGTTGGTAGACCTTCATCGAGCAAGACAAAAGCCAACATTTCACACATTAAGGGCATCATTTTTGAAGACTTGGGGGGAGGGGGTGACACTATGTGAAATTGCCCAAGTGGAGAACTTGAGTTAAAAAAACTTGAGCCAACATTTCACACATTAAGGGCATCATTTTTGAAGACTTGGGGGGAGGGGGTGACACTATGTGAAATTGCACAAGTGGAGAACTTGAGTAAGTCTGCTGTTTACAAAATTGTTCATAATGTCTTTGACTTTCAAAAAGTGTGCTCTTGTTGGGTGTGCTGACAGTTGTCAGAGGAGCACAAGGCAACATGCATGCAGATGTGTCTGGAGAATGTGTTGTGATCAGCAACAAAGGCAAGGATTTTCTCGGTTGTTTAGTCACAGGAGATAAAACGTGGTGTTCTTCACTTTATCCTGGAGAGAGCAAACAAGACTCTATGACCTGGAAACATCCAGTCTCCTGTGCACAAAAAAATCAAAACTGTTCCCACTGTCCAAAAAGTCATGGCCACAGTGTTCTGGGATCACCAAGGTGTTCTGTTAGTAGATTTCTTGCCGAGGGGAGGAACAATTAATGCAGAGCTTTACTGTGCAATGTTGGACAAACTGAAAGCCAACATTTGTTGCAAATGACCAGGCCTCCTATCAAGAGGTGTGATTTGGGTGCACAACAATGCTACTCCACACACACACCACTCATGAATGGTTGCACTGTAATCATTGGGAAACTCTGCCACATCCCAGATTTAGTGCCTTCAGACTTCCATTTGTTTGGTCCCCTCAAGAAACACCTTTCCAGAAAGTATTTCACTGTGGATGAGAAAGTTCATCAGGCATTGCAATGTTGGTGGTTACTGAGTGTGTGGCACGGACTTCTTCGGTACTGGTAGTGAAGAAGTCCGTGCCCACACTCAAGTGCATCAGTAAATTTGGAGACTGTAGAGTAGTGTATGTTCTTATTTTTTGGTGTATAATTTGAACTTCCTCAAGAAAAAATGTGTTACCTTACTTTTCGGAAACCCCTCATATTTTATCTTAAAATAAGTGTTAATCCTGTACAAATCTGAACTCCTTGCATCAAATGAATACTGTTCTTGTATCCAAGAATAGTTCTCTTAAGAGCTATTAAACTGGCTAATGATCCATTTTTTATTGATTTTGTTTCTTCCACATAGATTCTCTATGGAATCTATGTGGAAGAAACAAAACTGACTGCCGCTTTTTAGAATTGATATTAGTGATTGTCCTACTCTCCTCTAAGCCTCTCAAGGCACATGCAGCAGCTATTCAGTATAGCTTGCAGGTTTTCAGATTTAATGTTAAGTTTTTTTCTTTTCAACTTTTGTTTATCCATATACTAGTGTACTATAAATGATCAAAATATAGTCTGAATGAACCCCAAGTTTGGGATCCTGATAATAATAATAAAACTCACAACATGTTGAAAATTTATTTATCACTAGGTTAGACTATAATAGATTTAGTTTAATCCTTTATCCCAGTGAGAGCAAACAAAGTTTGCGCCTGAAAATATCTTCAGGACTAAATATAGTGTTGTACTATCTTATCCAGTAAGTAGTGCAACACCAAGGCAACTCGTGGCAAAGGTGGAGCAAGCTACCAGGCACTTCTAACCCAGTATCTCCCATAATGCAAAACACATTTCCTATGTGGATATGTATACTGTTATGCATTAAAGGGATTGGCCATCTACCCAGACTAGTTTCAACCTTTATTGAGGTCTCTTCAGTGGGAGCCAGGCCCAGAGCTGGAGATACCAGGCAGAAGCAGTAGCAAGTCATCTGTGCCTATGGGAGTTGCCAAAAGGTTTATCACCTTTTTTTTTTAAAAATTACTCTGGATTTAGAGAAAGATGTTGAAAATTTATTTATCACTAGGTTAGACTATAATAGATTTAGTTTAATCCTTTATCCCAGTGAGAGCAAACAAAGTTTGCGCCTGAAAATATCTTCAGGACTAAATATAGTGTTGTACTATCTTATCCAGTAAGTAGTGCAACACCAAGGCAACTCGTGGCAAAGGTGGAGCAAGCTACCAGGCACTTCTAACCCAGTATCTCCCATAATGCAAAACACATTTCCTATGTGGATATGTATACTGTTATGCATTAAAGGGATTGGCCATCTACCCAGACTAGTTTCAACCTTTATTGAGGTCTCTTCAGTGGGAGCCAGGCCCAGAGCTGGAGATACCAGGCAGAAGCAGTAGCAAGTCATCTGTGCCTATGGGAGTTGCCAAAAGGTTTATCACCTTTTTTTTAAAAATTACTCTGGATTTAGAGAAAGATGTTGAAAATTTATTTATCACATACTGCTTCTGCCTGGTATCTCCAGCTCTGGGCCTGGCTCCCACTGAAGAGACCTCAATAAAGGTTGAAACTAGTCTGGGTAGATGGCCAATCCCTTTAATGCATAACAGTATACATATCCACATAGGAAATGTGTTTTGCATTATGGGAGATACTGGGTTAGAAGTGCCTGGTAGCTTGCTCCACCTTTGCCACGAGTTGCCTTGGTGTTGCACTACTTACTGGATAAGATAGTACAACACTATATTTAGTCCTGAAGATATTTTCAGGCGCAAACTTTGTTTGCTCTCACTGGGATAAAGGATTAAACTAAATCTATTATAGTCTAACCTAGTGATAAATAAATTTTCAACATCTTTCTCTAAATCCAGAGTAATTTTTAAAAAAAAAGGTGATAAACCTTTTGGCAACTCCCATAGGCACAGATGACTTGCTACTGCTTCTGCCTGGTATCTCCAGCTCTGGGCCTGGCTCCCACTGAAGAGACCTCAATAAAGGTTGAAACTAGTCTGGGTAGATGGCCAATCCCTTTAATGCATAACAGTATACATATCCACATAGGAAATGTGTTTTGCATTATGGGAGATACTGGGTTAGAAGTGCCTGGTAGCTTGCTCCACCTTTGCCACGAGTTGCCTTGGTGTTGCACTACTTACTGGATAAGATAGTACAACACTATATTTAGTCCTGAAGATATTTTCAGGCGCAAACTTTGTTTGCTCTCACTGGGATAAAGGATTAAACTAAATCTATTATAGTCTAACCTAGTGATAAATAAATTTTCAACATCTTTCTCTAAATCCAGAGTAATTTTTAAAAAAAAAAAAAAGGTGATAAACCTTTTGGCAACTCCCATAGGCACAGATGACTTGCTACTGCTTCTGCCTGGTATCTCCAGCTCTGGGCCTGGCTCCCACTGAAGAGACCTCAATAAAGGTTGAAACTAGTCTGGGTAGATGGCCAATCCCTTTAATGCATAACAGTATACATATCCACATAGGAAATGTGTTTTGCATTATGGGAGATATGGGAGATACTGGGTTAGAAGTGCCTGGTAGCTTGCTCCACCTTTGCCACGAGTTGCCTTGGTGTTGCACTACTTACTGGATAAGATAGTACAACACTATATTTAGTCCTGAAGATATTTTCAGGCGCAAACTTTGTTTGCTCTCACTGGGATAAAGGATTAAACTAAATCTATTATAAACTCACAACATATTCATTCAACTGGCAACATACTCATTCTTTCATTTGTCACTTCTTCAGGTTAAATTTTCCCTGAATCTCTCCTATAACATCCATTCACCAATTTATCCCTTCTTTTCAGTCAACTTATCAAATTCTTCAATGCACAATCTCTTAATCTCTACTTGTATTCAAAATTCCATAATTTTCATATAATTTTTTTATTTAATTTTTATGACAGTGCTATTCACAAATTTTGTAAACAGATAGCACCCTAGTGTGATGAGTAGGCTAAAAGGTTAGATCTGTGAACCTGCTCTAAAGATGAAACATGCAACTTTTTCAAGCCACTTCACATGTCCAATACTAAACCAACTTCTTGTCTTGTCTTCCATGTCATCTCCCTCTGTTCTTTAGGACAATTTCATCATACTGTTTTTCCCCTGAGAACTTCAATCTCCCACTTTTCAATAATATGCCATCAAGTTCTTTCTTTTTAACCACTTCCCTATACATATCACTGATATGCTTATAGCAGGTTTGCAATTGTGTGTGTGTGGGGGGGGGGAATGATTAGTATTAAAATATATTAATTTTAATTCATTTCTTATAAATGGAAACAACAACCTTCTTACCACTATTGCAGTAACTTTAACATTATCTTTACTACTTTTGCATTACATTCTTAAAACTTCAACTTTCCCTTCTATAGTGATATGTATTCATTGATTTCCTCAACTTCTTGGAGTGTAGTCCACCACCACTATCAACACAAAGTTAGCAATCTCCTTGATAATCTGTAAAATGAATACTGAACAATAGCTTATTCCAATACTTCTGAAGATATTATAATCATTTCCGCATCAGCAGCAGTACACAATGTATGTCCAGTATATTTCCTGCATGGAGAATTGTGGTTGAACAAATCACAATTTATTATTTGTAATCTATACATATTTTGAATGCATGATAGTTTGCCTCTTCAGTACAGTGAAATAAAACTATTTGATATTAAAATTTCGAGTAGAGTTTGGGCAAATTTCAAAAATGGAAAAATGGACAATGAAACTTATTTGTGCCTGTGGTCCCACAAAAGAATCTGCTAAGGAAAAAGTAGAGGAATTTTTTGAGTCACTAGAGCAGGCAATTTACATAGAGAAATGAAAAAAAAAATGGTACTTATTGGAGATCTAAACAGCAGAGTATGAAGTGAATCCCACCAGGCATATAGAAGTAGAGGAATAAGTTTTGGGGAAATTTTGAGAAAAGTGCAAGGCTAATAATGGTAATTATCTACTGGATTACTGCTCAGAATATGGACTAGCCATTACTAACTATGTTCCAACATAAAAATGCGCACGTGTTCACATGGAGAGAAGATGCAAGAAATAAAACAAACCTCATTGACTATATTATTCTTGATAGTGATATTTTCATGCTGGTTCAGGATACAAGAGTGTACAGAGGATTTGAAATCGGAAGTGACCATCACTTAGTTTTAAGTAAGATAAAACTGAATAGCACATTGAAAAGAACAGTATGCAAAAAAGTTTTAAAAAGAAATAAAGTTGAGCAGCTTTTACAGGTAAACTGTAGACTCAACTATACAAACATTATTGAAGAAAGAATGAAACAGTTTGAAAACAAGAACCAAAAACTTTGGAGTCTCAGTAACAAACTCTGAAGAAAACATTGATAGCTTCAGCTAGGGAGGCAGGTGGTGATGTCTGCAGAAAAATAATGGTGGGCACGAGAAGTTATAGCAGCAGTCCTGGAAAAGAAGAAAGCATACTGAAAGTTCCTAGCAAATAAGTTGGCAGATGCCCTAAAAGAATACAGAGAAAAATGTAAGAGAGCCAAACTATGGGAAAGTAACTAAACAAAAGGGGGAAGACTTTGGTAAGAATATAGAAGGTAAATGTCAGGAAGGTGGCAAAATATTCTAGAGGCTATTGAAGAAGCTTAGAAATGGAGGAAAGATTATTGTAAAAGGAATCAAAGATGATAAAGGTAACTTTGAAAACTGAAGATACAGATATAATGTACTACTTGAATGTGCATTGCCACTGACGAAGTTATTCCATCTAAGTCTCAGCTCTGGTAGGATTCTAAGGGCGTAAAAAAGAAAAGCGCTTTCTTTTTTAACATACAGGCAAATCTCCTAAAAAATAACCTTTATATAACCAAAATGCTTTGTTTCCTTAAGTGATTCTTCTTGATTTATTTTTCTTTAAAGTAAAACTTCTACAATTAGCAGAATTATCTGCTAATTTACTTCAATTTCATCTGAATTCGTCATCTGTTTTGTTTTTGTTATGTTAATTTTATACCTTCTTTCCTTGCTTTCAATGGCAAGGTCATTTAGCATTTCCTGAACTTCTTCATTTTCTAATAGCGTGATATCATATATAGTCATCCACAATTTCAACAGAATTATCAGCTAATTTAGATCAGTTTCATCTGAATTCATCCTCTGTTTTGTTTTTGTTATGTTAATTTTATACCTACCTGCTTTCCTTGTTTTCTCTGTCAAGGTCATTTAACATTTCCTGAGCTTATTCATTTTCTAAGAGAGTGATATCATCTGCAAAATGTAAATGATTTAGATTTCTTTCATTGACTAATTCCATAGTTTTCGTATTGGACATCCCTAAAGACTTCTTTCTAATATAGCAAAAAGAGTTTTGGTGATATCAGATCTTGCTTCAGTCCTCTCTCTCTCTAAATGCCAAATTTCTTTTCCTGATGTGCTAACTTGCTATTGAGTCTGATATATAGTTTTTAATAATCTAATATACTTTGCTAGGATGGCGTGTTGGTTTAAGCTGTTTATTATTTCTGACTGATATAATGTGCTGTTAGGTTTCAGTTATCACAGATCTATGAACAAGCTTATTCACATAACTCGGAATTCGCAACTTCCTTACCTGTAGAACTCTGGAACACTATTAACACTCTTCAAAGTTTCCCCAATATCCAAAGTTAATAAAAGCAAAGTCAAGACAAAATTCTAAAAATTATGCAAAAAGAAAAGCATCTCATTCAATCATTCTTAATTTGTAACCTTGTTAATATATAAAGTCAGAAACAGAATTTCTGATATATTTATCAGAAATATTTATAACAAGAATTTAGTAATACATGCAAAAAATGGATAGATAGCAGTCTCATGTACAACTTATCTGTTGTGATATTATTTATTTATTTATTTATTTTTATTGTTGTCGTTGTTGAGCAATTCAGGTATAGGCTTTTTATGTCCTGTTCCTGCTCTGTAGATGTAGTTGGTCTTTCCATCTGTCTCTTGGACATCTGCAGTCTCTTCTTCCTGTAGGTTTATATTTATATGCTAGTTTGGGAATCCTGTTGTTATTCAATCTTTCTATGTGGTGTAGCCACTTATGCTGATATACTTCTATTTCTTGTACGATGTTTTTCATATCTAATCATTCTCTTATTTCTATGTTTTAATTGTAATTTTATTTTTTAATTTAATTTTTATTATTTTTTTGTTTAATAATCTGAAAGACAAAAAGTTTAGGAATAAAACAGAAATTTATTAACATTTGTTTTGAATATGTATAGCATTTGATTTCAAGAAATTCCTAAGTTCTTCCAAAAAACAGTAGTGGATAGAAAGTGAGACAGTTACAGATATGAAATTTAATGTACAACCTATTGTACATTAAATAATGCAGTTAAAAATAAAAATAAATAAAAATGCAAAAGGACTGATCAAGCTCATCCTGTGAGACTAGGGATTTTGTATATGTACCAACTGTTTCTAGTCTATAGAGGATAATCCATATGCTGCTGAGCATCTAAGAAGATGAACTTCTTTGGAGAACTTTGAAGAGAGAAAGATTTTAGGACAAGGAATATCATCAACTGTATTATTCCAACAAACGATGCAAGATAGTCAGGATGTGGATAAGAAGATTGTCTCTTATTTTGGTATCTGTATAAAAGCATATAATGCACTATATTCCAAGCGAAATTCATTTTCCTATCTTTCACAAATCAGTCTTTTTTTTTTTTTTTTTCATGCTTATCACATTTCTGCCCTGCAGTTTATATTCCTCAAGCATATGTTCACTACAGACTGTCTTGTACCTTCTCCATAACATCTTTCCCACACTGTTTGCTTGATTTCACTGTTTATTCATCTCAGTCCTCTGTTTATTTGCATTCATGCTTTCACAAACTGCACACTTTTTTCAAATTCCTTTCCACATTTCTTGTCTTAACATTCAAGTCATTTGTACCCACCACTACCACAATTCTGATGTCCATTTCTTCCTTTCATGTATAGCATTAGATGTGCCATCTGGAAGATAAGCCTTGTGAGCGAATCCCCATACAAAGCCACCCTGTTATCGTTTGATACTTGCTTCTTATTCACTTCGTGTTCAGTGACATCAGTCAGTTGTTTCTTTAGATATGCAGTTTCCTCCTCCATACATCTCAGGGAATTTAAGGAGAAAGGTGACCTGCAGGCACACAAACGGTATAAAGTGCAGAACAGAAGGGTAACAAGTGTGGTAAGAAAAGCAAAAGTGAATTATGAAAGGGAATTAGCCATGCAAGCTAAAGAGAATCCCAAACAGTTTTTTTCAATATGCTGCAAGTAAAAGAAAAAATGTATACAGCAGAATGATTTTAAGGAATGCCGATGGTAGGGAGTTAACTGAATCAGTTGATATAGTGGAATTACTGAGCGAGCACATTGCAAGAGTATATCATCCAGGTGGTGATATTGCAGGAATGAAGGAAACAATAGCTTATACGGGAATTGTGGTGAATGAAGTGGAGGCGAATAGTCTTACAAAACTTTAATGTGAATACATCTGTGGAATTGGATGGTATACCAGCCCGGGTCGTACGTGAAGCGACTAATGAATTGTCAGCGCCCTTGACCATTTTGTTTAATTTGAGTCTCGGGTTTGGGTTAGTCCTGAGGGGGGGGGTGGAAAGAGGTGAAAATAGTTTCACTGCATAAAGGAGGTTCCAAGACTGCTGTTGCAAATTACCGACCTATCAACATATCAGGAGTCGTTGTCAAGGTCTTGGAGAGTGTAGTCAAGACAAAAATACAGGAATGGATAGATGAAAATGGGATACTGTATGGAGGAGGACAGCATGGTTTTGTGAAGGGTAGATCGTGCCTCAGTAACTTGCTCACGTTTTATAACACAGTGACGGCTGAACTGGATAAGGGTAATGGGTTTACAGTGATACTGCTGGACCTTGCTAAGGCCTTTGACAGGATACCACATGGAATTCTAATCAGTAAACTGCAGCATATAGGGATGGATAGGAGGGTGGTTGATGGAGAGATATTAGAGGGTAGCTTATTCAGGTGTAGAGTCCAAAAGGCGGCCTGTGACTAGTGGTGTGCTACAGGGTTCTGTTCTTGGACCACTACAATTTAATTTTTTCATTAACGATATAGGAAATGATCTGAGAGGAACTGTTCATTTGTTTGCTGATGATGCAAAGTTGGGTAGAGCAATAGTGAATGCACACGATGTCAAAATTTTGCAGGATGATTTGAATAGATTGGAGGACTGGGCTAAGGAGAATAGATGTCAATTTAATGTGGCAAAATGTAAGGTTACGCATTTTGGGGTGAAAAGATTAGCAGCAGTATACCACATTAGTGGAACTGTACTCCAGGATATTGACAAGGCCAGGGATTTGGAAGCGTTGGTGGATAGTGAGTTGAAATTTATAGGGCACATTGCAAAAGTGGCTAAATCAACTCATCAAATCACTTGGTTACTGAAGAATACTTTGACAAGCAGAGACAAGCAAGTTATTGTTCCTCTGTATTGAGCCTTGATAAGAACCTATCTTGACTACTGTGCCCAGATTTGGGTGCCATGGTTTCTTCTTGATGGGGAGGAGGTGGAGAGGATCCAGAGGCGGGTGACCAAGATGATAGCAGATCTATGGAATGAACCTTATGAGAACAGGTTGAAGATTTGTGGGTTGCAGAAATTGGTTGATAGGTGGAAAAGGGGTGATATGATTGAGACATTCAAATTACTGAAGGGTTTCTATAAGATTAATTCAGAGGATATTTTTGAGAACAGGACTGGTGGTGGGAGAACTAGGGGGGGGGGGGGTCATCCATGGAAACTGGGCAAGAGTGTAGTTAACAAGGTGTTAGAGCTAGGTTTTTTACTTGGAGAGTGGTAAATGAGTGGAATAAGCTGCCAGAGTCTGTTGTGGGTGCCATGACTGTGAATGAGTTCAAGGCAAAGTGTGATAGATACTGTGTGAATGTTGAATAGTTGTTCTTGTCATGATGTTAGGGCCATCTTCGATAAATCTAAGGACTCCTTGGAGTTGCCCGTAATAATAATAAATTTAACATCACTCTTTATTTTTATGAATGCTTAACTAAGTTCTACTTCATTTTTACTATTATTATCACAACACTTCCATCCATTTTCTGATCACTCCTGATGCTATTCTTGTTTTTGGGATGCTGCAGTCTGTCATTGCACTTTTCACCCACTATAAAACATTCCTTCTCATTTAAAGTCCATAAATGTAATAATATATTGATTGCAGCCATCTCATCTAACTCTCATAAAATTTTATGCACATGTTCAAAAAACAGTTATAACTATATAATGTTTGGTTGAAACTGGTTAGGTGTACAAAGGATTTTTTTTAGAAAAAAATCTCTAGCTTACAGGGTAGATATTTTTAATTTTTTGAATATTTTAATTTGAATTTTTTTCCAAATTAATACTTTACTTTTAATATGAAAAATAAGTTTTTACTATTTTGTTTATCATTTTATTATGGATAATAACAGGTGTGAGGCTGCTGATTTAGGATCTGCTAGTGTATGTTTTTTTTCCTCCCTCCTATTAATAACTTTAGAACATCAGAAACTGTTTCTTGTTTACACTTTTTTTTTTGAAGAGTGGATGACATTGTTGCCTGCTGTCTGCTCTACTAGTTGCCTATGCAGTTTTTTATATCAATGCAAAACAGTAGTCCAGTCATATGATTAAAAAAAAAGTTTGACATTTAAAAAATGAACCTGTACAAATATTTTTCAAAAATGTTCTTATCACATAAGTACTGCATGCTGCTGCATATCTGAGAAGATGAACTTCTTTGGAGTACTATGATGAGAGAGAAAAAGATTTTAGGTTAAGGAAATCATCAAGTACATCATTCCAACAAACGATGCAAGCTGGATGGGATGTAGAAAAGAAGAATCTCTCTTATTTTGACATCTACTCAAGTAAAATATGCTCTAATAAGAGCATATAATGCACTATATTACACGGGAAATTCATTTTCCTGTCATTCACAAATCAGTCTTGTTCGCCCATATTTTTCTTCATGGAAATTTATCATACAGAGCTATTTTTTGCATTTTCTGTGCAAGTGAAAAGTACAGCATCATGAATAGATGGAAACAGATGGCTTCTTGGAAAGTTCTGGAAAAATCCTTGGTTTTGTAGACTCTCTAATACTGGTTCTGGAAAAAAAAAATCAATTAATAAAATTAAATTAAAATATATATATATATATATATATATTATTACGGGCAACTCCAAGGAGTCCATAGACTCATTGAGGGAGGCCCTAACTTGTTCTTGACATCACGTCAAGAACAAGTTTATTTTATTATTCATGTCTTCTATGTTCTCCTGACCTTCCACATCACACTTTCAATATTATCTTACATATTAACATTTTCCAGTCTTGTAACAAAATTTTCTAGTACCTACCGTCATATATTATTATACTCTATAGATATACTATCACATAATTCATTCTCTCCCCCACTCACTCTCAGAGCACTTACTCACTAGGTTTGCTCTCCTCCCACAAATTTTCGACTTTTGTGATGATTGCATCTCACAAGTTAGTTGATTCAGAGATTTTGCATGGTTTACACCTTAGATATAGAATTCAATAAACAAAAAATTATCAGATAATCCTTTCAGAATTGTGTGAATATTAATTGTGACTGGCAGATTACCCCTATGTAAAAGTTCAAGCAACTGTTGGCAACTTACTCAAACTCCATAAAAGAAATACAGTCCAACAGGAATAATCTATCTTTGCTTTTATTTAATGAGTATTTTTGTAATATATGATAGCAGTTCATCTTAATAAACCAAGAATAAACATAATTCTTAGTTTTAGTAACTGTACCATTTCACAGTCTTCACAACTAGCATCTGATTCCTCATACATAAAATCTCATTTATTTAATTAAGAGAAATTGTCAAGAGATTTAACTTTAAATAATGAAGCTTACTAACTGAAAATAAAGAAATAAAAGTGCACATACAAATACACAATTAAAAGTTTTACCTTGTAATAAAGCTAAGAAAACAACAATCCCATCTTCTGTTAGCTCTCCAATGACCTGCAAGAATTTTTGACACTGGTTATATGTGTTATGTAATGGAATCAGCAAACATAAATGCACATCTTTTTGTTAATAAATATAGATTTTCTAATTACAAATCACATAATTAGACTTTACTATTTTAATATTGAATTTCAAAGAATGTAGAATGGAAAGTTAGTTTAATATAGTTTAGTGTTTTATGCCCAAGGCGACAATGGGCATGTAAAAAGCATAAATGTGACTCTCTCTCTCTCTCTCTCTCAACCACATGACAGATCAGACTTAAAAAATTTGGGAAGTTTGTTCTTGATGAGAAACTTGAGAAATATTATAATTGCAACCCCTCCCCTCAACCCAATGGTTTGGGGGAGGGGTTGCAAAGCTACCCTACTAAGGAAATTCTTCTAGAACAAAGTGGTTTCCCATTGCCTTCCTTGCCCATTAAGGAATTTTTTTGTCTATAGATATGTGTGTGTATATGAGGTCAGTTTGAAGGACATAAAACTTGAATTTCTGGGAGTAAAAAGCCTTCCACCTCTATATAATGCATACTTTCATTATGTAGATTAATGAAACATTATACTTTAGCTAACAGAAAATATATTGTACAAGACACAGATTTAATAAAAATGGTTTCATTACAGATAGTGACTATAGGTTATTGAGATCAAAAATTATTATTATTATTATTTCCCAAGTCCTTATGGAGTCAAAGACTCATCTGGGAGGTCCTTTTATCACACACACATCTCATCATACCATGTCTTAAACACACTCAAACTCCTTGCAGACACCACACTCTCAGGCAAGGCATTCCAATCATTCACAACTCTGCACGAAAAAAAACCTGCCTCTCACTCCCCTACTCACACCCTCTTTATACAGTTTCCAGTGATGACCTCTGGTTCTCCCCTGATCTCCCACTATTCTCTGTAGAACTTCTCCATCATCGATCTTATAACAATCCCTTACCAACTTGTAGGTCTCTATCATATCTCCCCTCTTCCTTCTCTCCACCAGACTCTGCAATTTACATCTTCTCAATCCTCAACATTCCAGAGGTCAGAAACTACCTCAGTCAGTCGCTTTTGGACCCTTTCCAACATCTCTTCATCCTTCTGAAAACCCGGTGACCAAATCTGGGCACAACAGTCCATGTGTGGCCTAATCAAAGCCTTATACAATGGAACAAGAATCTCCCTACTTCTATACATCAGTGTCCTCCAATTCCCAGAAGTCTTTGTGTTGTCTTCACAATTTTGGCGATGTGACCCCTAAATTTTACATCCTTATCAACTATCTATCACCCTGAAGATCTCTTATTTCCTCTACCTCCAACAATATATTCTCACCAGACATAAATTTTGTGTCCCATCTTTGTTTTCCAAATTTTAAAACCTTACACTTTGCAACATTGAACTCACATACCCATTTTATTGCCCAATCACTCAATTTATTCAAGTCTTCTTGCAAGGCCACAACATCTTCACTACTCTTTATGGTTCGTCCCAACTTTGCATCATCTGCAAACAACTGAATATCTCCATCCAAATCTTCGACAATATCATTAATATACAAGTTAAACAGCAATGGCCCTAAAACAGACCCCTGAGGCACTCCACTAGTGACTTTCCTTTTCCTGGATATCGCACCATCATACACAACTTGTTGATACCTATCAGATAGCAAGTCTCCAATCCAATGCACTAATCTAATATCCAATCCCATCCGCTCTAGTTTGACTGTCAACTTATCATGAGGTACTCTATCAAAAGCCTTTGCGAAATCCAAGTATATTACTATGTATCCTTCTCCTCTGTCCAAGGAAGCAGTCACTTTATTGTAATAAGTAAGTAGATTACTAAAACATGACCTCCCTTTATCAAATCCATGCTGTCCATCAAAGATAATATTGGATTGTTATCAACCCAACTCTGGATCCTAGTTCTCACAAGCTTCTTCAACAACTTAACCACAACACTTGACACATAGATAGGCCTATAGTTTGATGCTTGAGTTCGATCACCTCCTTTATGAAATGACACAGTCTTGCCCTCCTTCCACTCCTTAGGGACTTGACCGAGTGCAAGACTCGTATTAAAAAAATATGTCAAGACAGCTGTCAACTCCCTGGCACATTCCTTCAGAATATGTGGTGATATATTGTCAAATCTCACAGCCTTATTAACATCTAGTTTACTCAACTCTCCATACACCTCTTGCTCACTTACAGTCAGTCTCTCCTCCCCATCACCAACTGCTCTCAATCTCTCCATGAAGTCACATTCACAAGATTGAAAGATCTTTATGAACTGCTCATTAAGTATCTCCACCACACATTCTGCAACAGCTGTCTTTATACCATTTCCTCTAATCAATGTCATCCTTCCATAATCATTCTTTCTTTTGCTGGCTACATATCGAAAGAACTCCCTAGGATTCTTTTTGGCTTCATTAGCTAACTGCTGTTCATACCTCTCTTTAGCTACTCTCACCAACCAAGTCGCCCTCCTTGCCTGGTCTTTGTAGACCTCATGAAATTGGTTACTTCCACTTCTCTTATGCTGCCTCCATAATGCCCTTTTTCTCTGTATCACATGCTTAATCTCTTTATTCATCCTTCTCACCCTTGGAATACATTTAGACATTGCATCTACTAAATAGTTTTTGAAAATCCCCCAAGCTGCATTGATCTCTTTTCCAGCTAACTCCTCATTCCATGCTACACCCACAGTCTCCTGAGCTCTTCATAATCACCCACCTTGTAGTTCCACATATACCATACCCTTTTTTTACAGCAGTCCTTGCACCTGCTGGCAATCACCCAGGTAATCATCTCATGGTCACTTTCACCAATTGGTGGATGATTTGACACCTCATTTATAATTACATCCTCTAATGAGATGACCAAATCCAAGACCCTTAATCCTTGTGTGCCCTCTGTTACATACTGTCTGAGGTAGTTATCCCTCAAAAACTCAAGAAACTCATTTTCTTTACTTCCAGTTGCTATCTCTTTACTTCCAGTTGCTATCTCTTCATTCTAGTCTATATTGCCATAATTAAAATCACCCATAATGATCACCCTTTTCTTATTTGCTTTGCTTATTTGACTATACATTTCACTATCACCACCATCCACATTACCAGGTCTATAACAACATCCCACCAAGTATTTGATTCTATTTACCTCTATCTCACACCATACTGCCTCAAAACCACTGGCCCTATTTCCCTCTTGCATCTCTACCTTGTATGGACATAACTCTTTCTCTATCATCAATAGCACTCCCCCCTCCCTTTTTACCCCTTCTATCCTCACGAAACATCATACCCTTCCATCTCTATTCCTGTCAGGATGTCGTCCTGATTTAACCATGTCTCACTTATTCCAACAATCTTTGGGTGAACAGACGCAATTAGTGCAACCATTTCATCCGCCTTGTTTCTTATACTTCTAGCATTGGTATACAAACGCGACAGCTCATTTCTGGATCTACAGCTAGTTCCACTGATACCACTCACTCGATGTGATCTCTCCATGCTGGACTGGGGCCGTTTCCCTTTCTGCTTCTTCATTTTAGAACCCTTTTCAATTTCATCTGTTTCCTTTTGATCCCCATCCCATTTCTTTCCTGCCTACACATGCTCTCACCTCCTCTTGGAGCATCCACCTTTCTCACGCTGTGTACCCCCTGTCCGCCCTGAGCCTCCCCGTTTCCCTGCTCCTCTTGCACACCCATTCTCTTTTTCTATACTCATACTACTCACTTCCCCATTCATTTCCACTTCTTCAATCTTTCCTGTCTTACTCTCCTGCTCTTCTACATCACTCCCCTCTCAATCTGATTCATTCTCTCTATTCGCTTCTCTACCTTCCAGCAGCAGTCTCTCCAAGCGACTCACACCATAACCACTCAAATGCAGTCCATCGCTACCATACAGCTCGCTTCGTCCCTCAAACTCATTCCACACATTAACAAACTGTACTCCCATCTTCTCACACATTTCAGCCAGAATATCATTCATAATCCTTGCTCTCCACCTCATTTTACCACAATCATACCTAGGCAACACACTGACTACCCTTCCTGTCACGCTATTCTCTTTTATCTTTCGAAGCAGCCTCCTGACATTCATTCTGACATGCTCTTTGTTCTCTCTCAAATCATTTGTACCAATTAATACAATTAACTCTTTTGCTCGCTCCCGCCTCATATCCAATGCCTCAATCACTCTACTCATTTTACTGCCTGGAAAACATACCTTGTGCATTTTATCCTCTAGCACACCTTTAATAATGGAGTCACCATACAACGCCACTCGCTCATCTTTCATTAACTCTTTCATGCCATCATGATTTATTTTAATAGTTTTGACCTGAATTCTCTTAATTTCATTCCACATCCATTTAATTTCTTGACTCATCCAATCCAATTCACTTTCCGAATCTCGTGACACATTCTCTTTATCATTAAATCTTTCTAAATTTGTAACTCTTGCCCCCCCCCCTCTTCTCACTCCACTAAAGATGGGAAGGACAAACTAATTAAAAGTACAAGACTCTCTATTAATTTATTAAATCTGTAAAAAAACAACAAAAAAAAAGAGTTCTTCCAGAAAGAGATAAAAGAAGTTTTACAATATTGATATGAATGAAGACTGGGATAAAAATTACCAAATAATAACCAAGATCCTACTAAATAATGCCAGAGAAATATTGGTGGCACATAAAGAAGGATGAAAGAAGAAAGAAGAAGAAAAATGAAAAGAAATTGACATAATATAAGTAGAATAGAATTCTCAGAGCTATGTACAACAATAAGAAAAAGGATGACACAAGAAATAAACTTCAGAACAAGGAAAATCAGAATTACAATAGAAAACAATATGAATCTAAAAAAAAATGAAAAGAGAATTGTCCAAAGACAAAATAAATTAATATCACTTAAAGATGAAAATGGGGTGTACTAATTAAAGGCAAAGAACAGATTATAAAAAGAATAGAATCCTTCTATGCCAAATTATATGATGATTCCAAGCACTTAAACCAATATGAAAACAAAAATGTAACACCTAAATAGAATATAAATATAGAAATATAAATGTCTCAATTACCCCACTCCCTCCTGCTTTTCACAAGGCTTTGCAATTTACATTCTTTCAATCTGTTTTCATACTCCACATTTCAAAGACCATTGACTGCCTTTTTCAATCTTCTTATACAGTTTCTAACATATCCTCATCATATTGAAAACCTGGTGACCATATCTGTACACAGTAACTCACATGAGTCCTGATCAAGGCCTATAAATTCTTTAGTTCTGCATGTCAAGTTATCCACGGCAGTCAGTGGCAGATTAAGGATAGTTGGGACCCCTAGGCAAATTACATTTGGGAGCCCTCAAAAAATAATAATAATAAAAAGAATAAAAAAAAATAAAAGTTAGGTGGCAAATAAATGAAATTTTGTACTTTTGAATTTTTTGAACTTGTGGATTTTTCTGCCTGTTAAAGGGTTAAAGGATGATAAGTAATAAAACTTTTTATTTATTATTTTTTTTAATGACTTTTTTTAAAAACTTTGTAAAATTGTAAAAAAAACTGATAATTTTTTTATTAATTTTATTTACAGTTTTACAAAGTTTTTTTTTACTTGCACTACACTCAAATAATGAAAAGTCACACAAAAAAGTTATTTTTGAAACAAACACCTCACTCTTACACGATTCAATAACAAATAAAGTTAAGGAGCGACCAGGCAAAACTTCTTATCTCGGCAATGCAATCGGTTTTTGTGACCTAGAAGCTGTCAACAGCGCCGTGCACCTGACATTGGTAATGCGGTTTAATTTAAAGCATAGATAGCACACGCTGTTCAAAATATGAAGCTTGTCAACTAGTGCCGACATTGGTATTGCGACATTATTTAAAGCATAGATAGTCTGCGCTGCTCAAAATACGTATTAAAACGTAATAATTGTTTTGAAAAAATTTTCGCTTAAAATAATCAAGATTTTTATGATGTTTGCTGAAAACATTAATATATTTTAAAACACTATAGGAAAATGTCTTGGCTTGGGGCGTCCCAAAGCTTGAGGCCCATAGGCATGTGCCTCATTGCCTTAATTTTTATGTTGGAACATCCCAATATCATTAATATACAAATTGAACAATGATGGTCCCAATATAAATCATTGTTGCACACCACTAGTGACTTTCCTCTTTTGGGATATTTCACTCCATGTACAACTTTCTGATACCTATCTGACTGCCACTCACAGATCAAATTCACTAGTCTGTTATCCAATCCCATCTGTTTCAGATTATTTAATAGCCCATCATGTGGCAACCTATCAAAGGTTTTTTGCAAAATCTAAGTATATCACTGTATAAGCATCTTCCTTGTTCAAGACATTTGTCATCTTGTTAAGTAAGTAAAACATTATCTCTCTTTAACAAACTCATGCTGACAAGCACAGAGATTACTGCTTTTATCAACCCATTTCTGTATCCTAGTCTCATCAATGAGAACTTAATCACAACTATCTGAAGTTGTGATTAAGGATACCTTAATCACAACTTCAGATATACAGATTGGCTTATAATTTGTACCCATAGCAAATTATAACAAATTATATGGCTACAAATTAACCTTTATGTAGTGGAACAATTTTACCTTCTTTCCACTCTCTTTGAACCTGTGCTGTTGTAAGACTTACTAATCAGGCATGCTAATTCCCTGGAACATTCTATTAAAACACATGGTAACATGTCATCAAATCCTATTGCCTTATTGACATCAAGCTTATTTATTTCCTAATGCACCTCCTGCTCACTGACAATTATGCTATCCTCTCCTATGTCCTCTACATTTGAGTTTGTCATGATTTCAACCTGATGAGGATAAAACATTTCCTTGTAAATTGTTCATAGAATACCTCAATGCTGTCTTCTGCAGCAGTTACCATCCTACCATTTTCATCCATTAACATCATCTTACTATAATCATTCTTCCTGCCATTTATCTGAAAACTCTAGGGTTTTTCTTGGCCTGATTTGCTCATTTCTGCTCACACTGTAGTTTTGCTGTTCTTACCAACTGAGTCACCTTCTTTCCCTGCTCTTTATACTCCTCATGCAACTGATTGCTATTGTTAATTCATCCTGTGCCCCTCCCCAGTATCCTCATCTTTCAAATTTCATACTTAATCCCTTAATAATCCATTTTACACCTACCTTATTCAGTCTTTTGACCTATACTTTCACAATACATTTGCACATCGATGTTGTTAAATATGTTTTGGTCAGTTCCCATGTAGCATTTATCTTTTTCTACCACTTAACTCCTCATTTCATGCTATACCTCCAAGCTGTCTCCTAAGCTTTTGATAATTACCATCCTTGTAATTCCACATATATCCTTTCCTCACAGAAGTTTTCATATGGCATATATATAATATAATAAGAAATCACTGAAAAGACAAATGAATACTAAAAACTGTTAGGTCTGTCATTTATTGATTTTGAAATGGCATTTTATTCATGTTAGCTATTTTAGAAGCCCTAAAGATCAAGAAATTAAAAAAGCTTATATTGATATACTTGTCATATATATAAAAATTCAACTGTATCTATAAAATCAGGAACAAATATGAAATTTCCTATAAAAAAGGAATTAGACAGGGAGGTGCTTCACCTAAATTATTTACAGCAGCCCTACAAGTAACGGAGAGGATATTGATGCATGTATTGGCAAATTAGCATGATGAGTGAAGATTGAGTAATTATTATAGAGGATTTCAACCATGAACACATAGATTGGGAGGAGGAATGGTCACAGGGAGAGAAGTAAATGGAATTTATGCAGCTAGCTAAGAGATAATTACCTAAAATAGCATGTAATGGAAGGGATACAAGGCTTGAGAGTGTGTTGAATCTGGTCATTGATACAATGACCAGATTCAACATTGGTTATTATTTAATGGTTACTGCTACGTTCTCTGATAGAGAACGTAGCAGTTACCAATCTAGCTTTGCTTTTTCTGCTTGGGGAAAGCAATCATGTGGTCTTGACCTGGGAGATACCAAACATGCAGGAATTTCTGTTAAAAAGGGGTATATGTGGAATTACAAATCAGGTGATTATAATAATCTGAGGAGTCAGCTTTCAGCAGTGTCATGGAGTAAGAATTTGGAAGGAAAAGATGTTTGTGGTGCATGGTAGATAGTAAAGTGTTGTTTAAAGAAAGCATGTATACCAAGAGTCAGGAATATAAACGAAGTAGGAGATGATGGATGAATAGCCTCATTAAGCAAAAGTTACATAAAAGAAAAAGTTGTGGAGGAAGTATAAAGAAAAAAGTGATGAGCATGCTCATGAGCAGTACAAGACACAGGCAAGAAAAGTGGCCTATATGGTAAAGAAGGCCAGAGCTGATAATGAGAGGAAGCTAGCCAATGACTCCAAAAGAAATCCTAAAGCATTATTTGCTATCTGGCAAGTAACACGAGCAATGACTATGGAAGGATGTAACTCAACTAAATAGGTGAGTTACTAAGCAATCATTTTGCAAGGGTGTATCATCTATTGACTGATGGGAGAATAAAGGTTGAAGAATTAAAGGTACAAACACAGCCATGGAATTAGAAGGCATATCGACTATGTATTACAAAAATGTGCAAGGGAATTAGCACCTCCTCTCACCAAGGTATTTAATTTAAGCCTCAGTTCTGGGAAGATGCCAACAGAATGGAAAGATAGCAAAATAGTTCCACTGTTCTAAAGGAGGCTCCAACACAGAAAAAAGCAAACTATAGGTTAATCACTATCTCAAATTGGAGCAATTGGGGATAATATGAATCTGATGATTTGGATTAGAGAGAGTGGCTGAAAGGCAGATATCAAATAGCTGTTTATTATTATTATTATTACCACCCCAAACCTCATGGAGTCAAACTTATGGAGGAGTTGACTTGAGCAGGAGAAGGTAGGTGGTGAGTGGTGTATACCACAAGACTCAGTACTAGGTCCTCTGTTGTTCATTTGTACATCAGTGATATAGGAAATGGTTTAATGTGAAATATGTGGTTGTTTTTTGATGATGCAAAACTGAAAGAAGCAGTAGTCAATGAAGGCAGTGTAGAGATCCTATAGGATGACTTAAATTCACTGGCAGTATGGTTGAAGGAAAATGGCTACCAGTTTAATGGCTAAGTGTAAGGTAATGAATTTTGGGAAGAAGAGATCACCAGCTATGTACTATATTGATGGAACCCAACTGCAGGAAATTGATGAGGCCAGGGACTTGGGGTTGATTGTGGACAAGGAGTTGAAGGTTAGAGAGTATATTGCAAAGGTTACCAAAACAGCACATCCTATTTTTGGTTGTTGAAGAACACACTGACAAGCAGGGATAGGGAGGGTATTGTCTCCCTTTAATAAGGCCAGATCTGGACTACTGTGCTCAAATCTGAAAACCCAGAGCTGAATGATTGTATGTAAAAGATTGTGGCAGGTCTATGGAATGTTCCCTGTGACAACAGATTGAAGGTCTGTAAGTTTCAAAATCTAGCTAATAGGTCAATAAGGGGAGATAGAAGCATATAAGTTATTAAAGTAGTTTCATAGGATTAACACTGAAGACTTTTTCAGCAATTAGCAGGAAGGGAGAGAACGAAGGTCGCTCCTGAAAATTGTGCAAGAGTGTGGCCAACCAGGGCTAGTTTTTTTGCTTGAAGGGTTCTCCTGCAATGAATCTGTTGACTTCATGAAGATACCCACATAATAAAAAAAGTTTACATTCAGTTTTCTAACCACCATTATTATCACCCTTTTATGTGCATTCTTAAAACTGAAAATTGTTCTTCCAGCATAATTGAGATGTTTACATGGAACTATTTAAATCATCCCATATGTTATTGTTAGTTTACATTTCACACCAATTCTGGTAGAAATAGCCATTTCATGAAGTATCCTGGGGTTTAGTTATATAGTGTTTAAACATTGTCACAGCCTACTTGACTGCACCAATCAAGATATTTATTCCTAACTTTTAGTGTGGCTGTGCCACTTTGTTAAAGCATATATACTATATATTCTTTAACATATATAGTATATATGTTAATAGAAGAACATATTATGTTAATAGAAGAACATATATACTATATATGTTCTTCTATTAACATAGAAGAACATATATAGTATATATGTTCTTCTATGTTACCTTTTAACATGGAAGAACAGGCTGGTTTCTAATGTTTTTTTTTTTTTTTTTTTTTAATAATAATAGAAAAAAACTGTGACAGTAACCTTTGCAGTGTGGAACTAATCACACTTGGCAATGAAAAAAATATTGGAGACCAAAATCTCATGTTTGATCTTTATATCAGAGTTGAAGATTATATATCCTTCAGCCAACCCACAGAAAAAAATCTACTCCTCACATCCAGATATGACATATCTCCTCTTTTACCATGTGTTTAAAATGTGTTTCTGCATCTTTCCTAATTGCAGGAGTAATATTTTTTACATGAGTAAGTTTTTTGCTTATCTTCTCTTTTCTGCCAACCAATCAAAGTTTGTAGCTCACAAATTTCAATCTACAAAGACTTATTCCCATTTTGGTCACTACTATGAATCCTCTTCAGCAGTTCCTCATACTGATTTGGTTGCCTCAGTTTTGGGGTTAAGAGTAAAAAATCGAGGCAACAAAATCTGTGTACAATACTCCAGATGAGGCATTATAAAGAGCACTGATGACTTATCTTAACTTATCAGTGTTTTCTCTCAACATATGAAGGTGATCCTTTGTGTAAGTTTTCTACTTTTAGTGATTTATTCTCTGAACATTCATCAATTTCTTGTAGTCTAATCCCATGAATGTAATAGCTTGTAGCCTGCTCAATCCAAAATGCATACCTCTACATTTTTAAACATTGAAATGAAAACCATCATCCTTTGCCAACCATATCAGTCTCTAGGCAAACCACTGGTCCCCTGTATTCAACCACACATACCAGCCACTGAATTAGAAACTTAGAGAAGTCAGTGGTTTTCATATAGGAATGCAACTGCCAATACTGATCCTCTTCAATGCACATAGTTTAGTGAGCTAGGTCATGAATAGCCTTCATTAAATGCTTTAGTCAATTGCTGCAGGAAGATACGTTTGTCCTTACAAGCCTTCTCAGATGACTGCAATCCCGTTCCTGACAGACTGTTTTAGGACCACAGTTACCTCTTAGACAAGCAATATGGGTTATTTTCCTACTGATTAAACACCCTAGATATCTCACCGTTTGAGAAACAAGTCAGCTCTGCTGTTTTTAAAATCATGGCTCCAGCCAGATGTGCACCCACAATAAGCCCTTCATGAAACTCCGAAAGATTCTTGTTTTTCCCATTGTAGACAACATTATTGATGATTACTGACAGCAGCATTCCTAAATAGTTACTTAGAACATGTGGTGATGCATGTGACCAAGTATTTTGCATATATATATATATATATATATATACTTGGACACAATTCAGCTGTGTAAGTGACATTTATGTACATCTGCATAAAAGTTTCTAATTCAGTGGCTGATTTGTGTACATCATCCAGTACTCTTTGATGTCTGCTAGCCATCTTCGTATCCATGTCATCAGATTCATTTTATTTTGCATCCATCTTATCTATCTTAATTTGCTCCAATTTATACAATACATATCTATGAAGCATCCTGTGAAGTGAAAGTCCAGCAGTATCATTGTATAGACATTTCCCTTATACTGCTAAACTGATGCTTTATTGTAGAAAGTGAGTAAATTACTAAGACAATACTTTCCCTTTTCAAGGCCATAAATGCCATTTTTTTCTCCATAGATTATCACATTCCCCTTTCCTTATTTGTTAACGAACTTTTCCAATAACTGACATACTGTTCCTGAGATACCAGTCTATAATTTGATAGCCCTGTCATGGAGTCTCCTTTATATATGAGAGCTATCATATACTCTGCCATTGCTGAGATGTAAATTAAACAGTGTGGACAGAGGCACTACCAATTCTATTGCACTTTCTAATGATACACAGGCAACCTTCCCATTTAATCCCATTACTGTACTTACATCAACATTTTAAAGCATCCTGAGTATCTCCAGTTCTTATACATCTATTCTCACATTTCTCACCATCACATCAATTCTATTATCTCCACCTAGATGATATACCCAACAAAGTGATTATTCAGTAATTCACATATATATCCACACGGTTAGCCTAGTGGCTTTGTGCTTCACAACCATATGACTGGGGAAGAAGTGTCCTAGGTTCCCGTCGACGATACGTGAGGAGTTGAAGGATCTTCCTCAGCCATAGCCAAGTTAGCCGGTCTTAGGCGTGGACAGCAGGGTTTTTTCTGCCAGTTTATCTGGCATTTTTCATCCCACAAGCAGGCAAACTGGCCCCGTGAACACACACGGAATACAGCCAGGAATACCTCGGGGCATAGGGGATGACCATTCTATCCTCATATTTCAGTTATGAAATCCAAGCATGCTTGGTGGGCTGTGGGCCTTAAAGGCCTGTTAAAGCCAGGGTAGTATATATATATATATATATATATATATATATCAATAAACACAAAGAGTGACATAAACAATTTAACAAATCTTATAAAATTATAAACATTTTACTGGGTAATCAGTGAGATGGTTGCACCTGTTTAAGCTTGCACAGTTCACCAATGTTCGGGTTATCTTGCTAAGGTTCAGCTCTTAGGTAGGGAAGGGGAGGGAACATTGACAGACATGTATAGTCATGAACTACAGTGCCATGCTTCGTCACTCAGTTCTCAGAAATTAATCAGTATCAGTATTGCCAACTTAGAGACTTTTGAGCTCTCACAGCGTACTCCCTAAAATTTTTCCACGTATCCCCAAGGGGTGTGCATACACCACATTGAGAACCCCTAACCTAGAGCATTTCTTCAAGACACATGGCAGAATATTGTCCATTCATACTGCCTTATAAACATCAAGTTTATGTAAATTAAAGATGCGAAGAAATTATGTTCTTGTTTAATCTTTTATCCAAGTGTAAGTAAGCAAAGTTTGCATGTGAAATATCTTCATGACTAGGCTACTTGTATATACAGGCAGATGACTTCATATTAATTGCCTTAGTTTTCCTTAATGCAAAACACACATCCTTTTGGGGGTGTATAATGTTATGCATTATGGGAAGGGCCCCAGGCCAGTTTTGACCTTTATTGAGATCTCATATTTTTTAAATTTCATACCTTGGTATCTCTTCTGGGTCTGGCTCCACCTGATAAGACCTCAATAAAGGTCGAAACCAGTCTGGGTAGTGGAAATTCCCATATTCATAGCATTACACACACTTGAAAGGATCTGTGCTTTCCATTCTAGTCCCTGATCGGGCATTAGTTTTTTTTTTCCTTGGAGTCGGGTTCCTTGGGAGTGCAGCCCTAAGTGGGTGGTAAACTCCACCTAAGGCTAAATACCTCCGTAAGACTGATAACAAACAAGTACTGTGAGGGAAAGTTGCAAAGAACTTTGAAGAGAGAGAGTTCAAGAGTACGTGAAACTGCTCAGAGGCAAACGGGTGGGCCCTCGAAAGCCGAAAGTGGGGGGGGGGGGGATTCAGTCATTGGAAGTTAGGCTGGCATCGGTCTGAACAACAGACCATGCTGGGGCCGGGGCCAGAGTCCTTCCAGTCACTGATGCACTTACCTCCACTAGTAGGACGCTGCAACCAGTTGGGTTTCCCCTCTTTTCGAGGGGAATTTGTCAGCCATGAGGGCGGGCGACGGAAGGTGGCTGGTGGCGCTTGACGAATCGCCGGTTGTATATCCAGCCTGCCTAGGGCGTGATGCCTGACCGTGGTCAAACGGTCTGTTGTGCAGGACCTTGCCAAATCCTCCCGAGCGAGCAGGATCTCCGGCAGGTGCCCTTCAGCGACAGTGTTAAACGTTTGTTCCACACGAGCCTGCGGACGGATCTCGAATGTGTGCTGCTGGTTGAGAGAGTGACCCGCAGTGGCGCAGGCGGTTGGCGCCGAATGAGATGTTCGAAAGGGTCCAAAGGCGATTAACTAAGGTAGTTTTTGACCTCTGGAATGTTGAGTATGAGGAAAGATTGAAAAGATGTAATTTGCAGAGTCTGGTGGAGAGGAGGAAGAGGGGGAGATATGATAGAGACCTACAAGTTGGTAAAGGGTTGTTATAAGATCAATGGTGGAAAAGTTCTACAGAGAATAGTGGGTGATCGGGGGGGGGGGGGGGGGGGAGAACCAGAGGTCATCCCTGGAAACCGTACAAAGAGAATGTGAGGTAGGGGAGTGAGAGGCAGGTTTTTTTCGTGCAGAGTTGTGAATGATTGGAATGCCTTGCCTGAGAGTGTGGTGTCTGCAAGTAGTTTGAGTGTGTTTAAGACACGGTAGGATGAGATGTGTGTGTGATAAAAGGACCTCCCAGGTGAGTCTTTGACTCCATGAAGTCTTTGAGTAATAATAATAATAATAATAATAATAATAATAATAATTACACGTCATCTAGTCCATTGAAAAAGTCGTCCGGTGCAACTTTTGCCCAAATGGGATTCCTTCTCTATCTTACCCTAATGGCATCACCTAAAAACAAGGCTGATGTCTTTGCTTCATTCTTCGCTTCCAACTCCTACATAGATGATCATTGCGAATTATCTCCTTCCTTCCTTCCTTCCTAGAGCATTCCATTTCATGCCTTCTGTGACCTTCTGCCAGAAAGACATTAGAAGACCTTGGGTATCACAAAGGCAGCTGGTCCTGACAGAATTCCTCCCATTGTGCTCAAGGTATGTGCTGCTGAACTAACAACTGCTCTCTGTCATCTATTCACTAAACTCTGCTCACCTGGCATCCATCCGTCAGCATGGAAGAAAGCTCATATATAATAACCAGTTCCCAAAAAAGGAGATAAGTATTTACCATCAAGTTATTGACCTATTGCTCCCACATCAATTTTGTATGAAGTAATGGAGATGATTATCAAAGAGAACTTCTTAAACACATTGAGAACTGTTATCTAATTCATGACCACCAGTATGGATTTTGCCACTCTAGATCCAAAGGATCTCTTGGCCTACATCACATATATTTGGACCCATTCCATGAAAAGGTTTGGAGAAACCTGTGCTGTTGCTCTTAGCATCTCCAAGGCTTTTGATAGGATCTGGCATCAAGGGCTTCTCGACAAGTTACCATTATTTAGTTTGTTTCGTCCTTGTGTAAATGGATTACCAGTTTTCTCTCAGAGCAATGCCTATGTGTAATGATGGATAGTGTTTTCTCTACTCAGACCTTCCTGTAAATTCTGGCATCTCTCAGGGCTCTGTCATTTCACCTGTCCTCTTCCTGATTTATATAAATGACTTGCTCTCATTGACTGCAAACCCTATTCATAGTTTAGCTGATGACAGCACACTTCACTTGTCCTACTCATATGACAAGCCTTGCAGTGCTCAAACATCTCAAGCTTCAAGATCATGTTAAATAAGTGCCCTGAACACTGATCTCTACAATATCCCTGATTGGGGTGAAAGCAACCTGATTAACTCCAATGCTTCCAAAATGCAGTTTTGCTTGTATTTTCCATAAAAAAAGACCTCAGATCTTCTCTACTTACTTTTGATAATGCTCAGTTACAATGGTCAAGACCAAATCTCTCATCTTGGACTAACTGTTACTCCAAACATTTCCTATCACAATCATATCACTTTTATAGGATTATCAGCTGCCAAAAAACTTGGCATCCTTTTCCCGTCACAATGGTACTTCTCTGCTGAACTGTTACTTATGCTATAAATCTCAAATCCAACCAACATTGGAATACTGCTCTCTCATGTATGGGTGGTGCAAAGACCTCCATAAAAATTCTTGATGCTGTTCAGAAAAGGGCAATCCAGTTGATAACTGACACTTCTCTTACAGACTCTCTTCAGTCATTCTCCCACAGAAGACCAGTTTCTGCACTATATCTCTTCTACAGATATTTCCATGGCCACTATTCAGCAGAAGAGCTAGCATCTATTATAGCCTTGAAAAATTTCTTTTCCTCCCATTCCTTTACAGTTGAACTGCATATTTACTGAACCTGCTACTTCCAGTCATCTTTCGTTTCATCCACCTCAGGTCTATGGAGCAACTTTCCTCTTGAAGCATTTCCAAAGGACTATCATGTTCAACAGTTCAAGAAGAATATCAACAGATTACTCTATTTCTGACCATGCCCTTACATGGCATCTGTTTACTATAAGCTCTTCTACCTTTCATGTATGGAACAAATATATATATATATATATATATATATATACACACACTCCTCATGAGGAACATTTCACAGACTTGTCACCATCTTAGTCACTAGTCTCTGGAACCTCTTCATCACTTCCTCATCTTCAAGAATCCCACACATGAAAGGTAGAAGAATTTCCAAATGTGGCCATACCAAAGCCTTATAAAGAGGGATAATAATTTTCTTATTTCTTTTTGTTAATATGTTCTTCAAGATTCAAGAGTAATTTATTGAGCTATTCTACTTACTTGTGCAGTATTAAATGTGCTTTCAAACCAGTACAAAAGTTATAAAGTCCAACCAACATCGGAATACTGCTGTCATGTATGGGGGTGGTGCAAAGACCTCTTTGCACCACCTAAAAATTCTTGATGCTGTTCAGAAAAGGGCAATCCTTCTGACAACCAAAGACAGCAATCCACTCCTAAAGTACCCAGGTAGCCACAAGATCCACAGTAAATCCAAAAGTTTCATAGACTAAACTAGCTTAGCCACAAAATTGTTGAAGGGGAGGGAACACTGCAATGATGTGGTCCAGAAGAGATAAGAAAAATGTTGTTAAAGTTCCTCATATTTCACATAATTGACAACTCTACAAGTTAATAAACAAGCACAGTGTCCTATTTGAAAAATACCTCCTGGCACTGACAAAAAATCTCTTAAGGCGACATGCTCATGTACGATACTCAACTGGAACCAAGATCTAGTCCCACAATGCTTAGGAATCAGCAAACACATTCTGCAATATCTTAGCCCTGAAATATTGTAAAAATCACTGGAAAGTAATGCAAGAAAGCCAACAGCTAACAAAGCTTGTGCAAGCAGAGATGCAGTACCTACTCAATGTTCCATGATTAACAAATATGCATTGCACTTCTTTGGAACTTATTTCTGCCAAATACATATATACAGTGACCTAACCTAATTATTAGTGATACTAGTAAACAATTTTAGTTTTACTGTGTGGTGCACAATAGTCCAGATGTGGTCAAAGGTTTTTTTTTTTTTTTTTTTTTTTTTTTTTTTTCCCTGTGTGTGTGATATAGGCTGAAAGTGTCTAGAGACCCCTCCAAGTCTAAGTTTGGTGATTTTTTTTATGTATTAAAAAAGTACATATTTTGCTCACATTTATCTAAAAATTTTCAAAGCATCAGTTATTTAGGAATGATAATATACAAATGAAGACTAAAAATGAATAATTTTGCATAGTCAATGAATACTGATTATGCCACTTCATAACATTTAAAGAAAAATTATCTTTAACTTTTATGAAAATATAAGACTATAATTTAATCTGGAACAGATTAAATTATAGTCTAAATTAAATTAAATTTGCTTCCTACCTGTAGCAGAGTAGAAACACCTCCTGAATCAATATAGCTAACTGCAGAACAGGAAATTATAACATAGTGTATACTCTCAACATGAAAGGACTCTGTCAAAGTAATTTTGTCTTCAAGATATTTAGATTTATTGAACTACAAAAACGATAAAAAAAGGGCAAACTTTCAAAATAAATTTTTAAAAGATCCAAAAGGTATTTTATTGCTTTCTAACTGTATTTACACATTTAAAATTTTTAGATTTAATGACAAACCTGAAAGAAGTGTTTCCATTATCTGAGTGCAAAACTTCCATTTCATCAAGTGGGAGAAGCTGCCATCTTATGCAAGGTTTGCATATTTTGTAGCCTTTAGCTGTTATGAATCAACCAGATAACAAATCCTGAATTTAAAGTTAGCTTATGTTGAGACATGAAGAAAGCTGTAAATGGGATCTTTTAATTTCATCAGGCATTCTTTTATCTAAGAATCTACTTCCTCAATGAGATTTAGGTCAAAAATAATTAGTCCTAAATCTGCAATGTATGCTATTTCCTCTTACATCCCACCTATAAATCTCAACTTTATTAAATTACATTCAGCATTATGTGTTGTTCACATATCTTGTCTTTGATGTTGACAAATTAACTTTTTTTTATCAAAGATTAATTATTAGGTTAATTGATCATATGATGAAGAGAATTCCACACAAAAAATTCAACTTGATATAAGAGCTGTAACTGAGGAACCATTTTAGCTCTGATGAAATTTACAAGTGCCTGTGATACATGATAGTAAACAACCTAAATATTTTTAACTTACATCAAATAAGACCAGATGAATGACTGAATGGACAGCACTTCTACTCTCAAACCAATAGGCTTTGGGTTTGAATTGCACTGTGGGTGCATAAGTTTTGGCAAGTGTCTTTAGGTGGTAGATGAATTTCATTACCTGGTATATGGATTATGTCAATGATGCGGAGAACACTGACATGTAAGTAAGAATTTTTGATTCCATTGTACAAGACTTTGATAAGGCTGCATATGGATTACTGTACACTGATTTGGTCTCCAGGTTTTCAAAAGGATGGTAAGATGTTGCAGAGGGTCCAGTTTCTGGAATGTGGAATATGAGGACAGATTGAGAGAATGCAAATCACAGAGCCTAGTAGATAGAAGGAAGAGGGGGAGACATGATTGTGACGTATAAGTTGATAAAGAATAATTACCAGATTAGCATGGATGAGATTTTTTATAGAATATCCGGAGATGAGGGGGGGGAAACAAGAGGCCATCCCTGGAAGCTGTATCAGCTGGATGTAAGCAAGGAGGGATAGACATGCAAGTAAGTTTTTTGCATGGAGAGTGGTGGGTGATTGGAATGCATTGCTAGAGTGTGGTAAGTGCATGTAGCAATAGGGGAATGGAATTTCTAGAATTCTTGAGGGACAAATGTCTTAGGCAACATGTAACAGAGGGAACAAGAGGTTCAAGAGTTTTGGATTTGGTTATAGCATCAGAAGAGTTGATAATAATTCAGTTGACATCTCTCCCACCAGTTGGAGAGAGTGACCATATGGTTTTGACTTGGAAAATGAATAGACATGCAGGAGTATCAAAGAGATGGGAACTTATGTGGAATTATAATGCAGGTGATTATAATAGTCTTAGACGTCAACTTCAGAAAGTTTCATGGAGGGAGGAATTGGAAGGCCGGGATATCATTAGTGCGTGGGAAATTGTGAAAGAATATTTGTTAGCACCAATGGTAAGTTGTATACCATGAGTTAAGAAGAGGACACAATTTGGAGTAAAGTGGATGACAAACAATATTAAACAGGAATTGCATGCGAAAAAGAGGCTATGGAAGAGATATAAGGAGACAGGTGAAGAGAAGATGCATGAAGAATATAAGACACAGGCCAGAAGAGTGACTAATGTGGTAAGGAAAGCGAAACTGGAATATGAGAGGAGATTGGCCCTAAGATCCAAAGAAAATCCTAGGGAATTTTTTAGCTATGTGGCCAGTAGGAGGAGAAATGACTGTGGAAGAATGGTATTGTGGGATAAAAATGAGAATAGAGTGACTGATGCAGAGGACATAGTGGAATTGTTCAATGAACACTTTATTGGAGTATTTCATCCTAGAGGAGTCAGTTTTAATGCTAGAGGGATAGGGCTGGTTCGAAGTTTAGAGGTACAGGAGGAGAGTGTGTTTCAGATACTGAGCACTCTGGATGTCAGTAAAGCTTTGGGACTGGATGGAATTTCACCATGGTTTTGAGAGAATGTGCTAGGGAACTGACAGTGCCCTTAACCTGGCTTTTCAATGAAAGTCTGGCTTTAGCAAAGGTGCCCAGGGAATGGAAGGAAGGTAAGATAATGCCATTGCATAAAGGTAGTAACAGACTGGAAGTGTCTAATTATAGGCCAGTCTGTGTGTCATCAGTAGTTGTTAAGATCTTGGAGAAAGTAGTGAGGGACCATATACAGCATTGGGCAGATGAGGGTAATGTTATCTGTGAGAGTCAACATGGATTTGTGAAAGGGCACTCTTGTTTTAGCAATATGCTAGCCTTTTATAATAAAGTTACAAGAACATTAGATGAGGGAAAGGCATATACTGCAATTTTCTTAGACTTAGCGAAGGCATTTGACAGGGTGCCACATGATAAGCTGATATTTAAGTTGCAGCACATGAGTCTGGATGTCAGATTGGTCAACTGGATTCAGGATTGGCTGTCTGATAGGTATCAGAGAGTTGTGTATGGTGGAGCAGTTTCAAGGAGGCAAAGGGTTACAAGTGGGGTCCCACAAGGCTCGGTACTAGGACCTATATTGTTTAACATTTATATCAATGACATTGCCAGTGGATTGCAAGGGATATTCAGCTGTTTGCGGATGATGCAAAGCTGGGAAGGATTATTAGTAATAGTGCAGATGTGGCAGCCCTGCAAGAGGATTTAAATAAGCTAGATAGATGGGCAAATGAATGGGGGAGGGGGTGTCAGTTTAATGCAGCAAAATGTAAGGTCTTGAGGTTTGGGAAACATCAATGGGATGCTGCATACTCTATGGGAGGAGTTATACTGGAGGAAGTAGGGGAGACAAGAGATCTGGGGTTGATGATTGATAGAAACCTGAAGTTTAGGGGACATATTGCAAAGGTGGTGATGGTAACACAGAGGATTGCTGCAATTATGAAAAGGACACTGACCTGCAGAGATAAGAGTGTTATCATTCCGTTGTATAAGTCTCTGATCAGACCACACTTGGACTATTGTTCTCAGATTTGGTCCCCAGGATTTAAAGGGGATAAATTAACTGTGGAAAGGATACAAAGATGGTTTCAGGACTGTACAAGGATAGTTATGAGGATCGGCTGAGGGAATGTGGACTGCAGAGTTTGGTGAATAGAAGAAGGAGAGGTGATATGATTGAGACTTTTAAACTGTTGAGAGGTGGTTACAGGATTGACACTGGGGAGCTCTTTCGCTTGGTTGACCAGCAGGAAGGAGTGATGACAAGAGGCCATCCCTGGAAGTTACGAAAGGAAACTGTGAGCAAGAGGGCGAGGAGTGGTTTCAATGCATGGAGGGTGGCTGAACCATGGAATGCATTGCCTGATGGAGTGGTGAGAGTGAGAACGGTGAATGAGTTTAAGAAGCAGTATGATAGACTTTGTGTTTCTTAGGGGGGGGGGGGGGGGAACTCCCCTCGATGAGTCTTGAGAGACTTTATGTTCTTAGGAAGGACCTTCCACGATGAGTCTTGACTTCATGGAGGCCTGAATAATAATAATAATAAAGTGCAGGGACAGTGAATGCATTTAAGTCGAGGTAGGATGAGCTGCACATGTAAGAGTGGGACCTCCCACTATGAGTTTCTTGACTCCATGGAGGTCTGTTAATGATAATTTAATAATTAATTGAAAAATTCTTGCTTATCTCAGCCTCAAAAACCCTACTTTGAGTTTCACACAGAAGAGACACAACTCTTCTGATATCATCAATAATACTCAACCTCCTCTTTTGTCTTTGTGTTCTTTCAAAAATTGTTATAACCATCATATTCTGTTCCCATTAATACATCATTCTCTGTCAATTAAACCTGGTCGTCGACTTACGACCACAAAAAAAAAAAATAATAATAAATTAATAATAAATCAGGCAGCTGCACGTACGATAACTATGGGATATGATAGTTATCGTATGATAACCCACGTATAATAACTATCTCTCACATACACTCAGTCGCTTTCAAGCATCTGTTGCATGTGGTGTATTAATTAAAATTCTACTGAAATACTATTCATAAAATGTCTAGTAAAAGGAAAATGCCTCTCATTCAACCCATGGATCAGGGTACTATTTCAGCATTGAAGGCTCACTACCTCAGAATGACATTCGCACAAGCCATCGAAGCGATAGATTCTGATACTGATTTATCTTTGCGAGACTTTTGGAAGCAGTACAACATTCTTCAGTGTATCAAGAATATTACGACTGCATGGGAATGTGTAACAAAGAATTATATGTCAGGAATTTGGAAAAAGTGTCTAAAATGTTATGCGAATACATTTGAAGGATTTGAAAAAGGAGAGGAAGTGGAAGTGATTACAGAAAAATAGTTAAATTTGCAAAAAATCTTAAATCAGAATGTGAAATAGAAGACATAGAGGAGTTGCTAGATTGTGAAATAAAAGAACTTTCGGATGAAGAGTTGATTGAATTATAAGCACAGAGAAGAAAAAGAAGAAAAAGCAAGAGAGGAAGAAGAGGAGCCAGAAAAGAATTTCACTGCAAAGAGTTTATCAGATTCTTTTTCGCAACTGAATAAAGCTCTTGCCAGTTTCAAAGCAATGGACCCTAATGTCAAATGATTCACAAAGGTTGAACGTATCATTCAAGATGCTGTGCGTTGTTATCGTGAGATATATGAAGAAAAAAAGAAACAAACTGTTCGAACAAAGCTCAGCATGTTCCTCATCAAGAGAACATCTCCTACCTCAACCCAAGAACATGACCCTGACAATCCACAACCCAGCACAAGCAAAGATTAAAAATTGATTTTGTAAATTTCATTTGTATTAATTTTTACATTAATTTTAGATTGTATTTTTGTGTTTATAGTACAGTATTATTTTTCACAGTATGTACAATATACATAATTATAAATTTAAAAGATTATAAAAATAAATTATAAAGATGATAAAAAGATTAGAAAGGTTAGAGAATACTGTTAATAAATATATGACCGACATACGACCTCTCAGCCAGAACGGAAGTCGGTTGCAAGTCGACGACCAAGTGTATATATAACTGATACCAATATTTTGTGGAGTGACTAACTTTATCAAGGGCCACAAACTCTGCACTTTTATTCTTAATACTCCTTACAATGATGTGTAAGCATAGTAGCATTCCCCTTGTTCCTCTTTCTTTTCTCACAATTCCTTAACCCTATTATTTGAGTCTTTTGACTCAGTTGCTCCCATTTGGGTTACCCTGCATTCTTATCTTGTCTTTCTTCATAATTTATGTAATACTGATCCTGTTATCTCATAGTCTCCTTATCATATTTTCATTTACTTGACTGGCAATACACACTCTCCTCTTCTCATCACAAATCTGCTCAGTTTCACACTGTTACTCTCACTCAAATGCAGATCATCTGCAGCAAAGAGGTCTACTCTCCTACCTTCAGACTTATTCCATACATCCACATGCTCAGTTCCTCTCTTTCTATGCATTCTAGCTATTGTGCAATTAATAATTATTACTCTTCCCCTCAGCTCCCTTACTATCATATCTTTGCAACATACAATTTTCATTCTCACACTCTAATACTTTGCTGTTTCTAGCAATGCTTGCAGATCTCACACTGCCTCATTCATACTGCCTTTAAAATCATTTGTTCCTACCAGCATAGTCATTACATCTGCACTTTTTTTCTTGTTCACAACCTCAATTATTCTTCCTACTGTTGCTCCTCTCAGACATACTTTTAAAACCTGCTCCATTTTCACCATGATGTATCCATACAGCACTACACTACTTTCTGCCATTCTACTGTAATCATTCTTCTTTGACTTGTCTACCACAGGCATCCTCCTTTTTAGACCTCCAACCACCAATTTCTTCTCTAAATGTCCCATTTCACTCTGCACATGCCTCAATTTGTTCCTCAACCTTATCATTCTGCCTTTGTTCATCTACTGTATCGCTGTCTTTTGCATCTTCCCCTGCTGTGTCATATACACCACATTTGTATCACATTCACTGTTTCTGATTTTCACTATACTCATATCACTCACACAGTGGCGCACTCAGGATTTAATCTTGGGGGGGAACTGTGTTGAGTAGATGATTTGAGAATACACGCTATGCATTGCGTATGACCTATGACCGAGCATCTGCAGTGATTGTCAATACATGATACCCGTGATCTCCTCTGGCCTGGCTCGGACAAACAAAGTATTGCTCAGTCCACCCGAGCACCCCTTCATTTGCCTTGTGTTTGGCCGTGATTCCCGAGAGCTATAGGGTAGTCCCACCTTATGTGACCACTAATTCATAAGTAGTATAGAAATAGAAAACATGACACAACATAAATAAAAAATGAATTTTAATTAGGAAAAGATTTTTGGAAAATTTTCTAGTGTTTTTTCCCTTTTTCTTTTGGGAGGGCCCCCCCCGGGGGGGGGGGGGGGTGCGGGGTGCACCACTGCACTCACATCATTCATGCCATCACTGATTGCTTCTTTCACCAGATTACTCACCTCCTTTTTTTTTTTTTTTTCAAAACTTTCTTATTACTCACATGCAACTCTTTCCCATTATCTGTGTTCACTATTGCACAAGCACGCATTCTTCTTGATGCATTCTCGCTACTCTTGTCCTCAGCCACCGTGATATCACTGCCCATTAATTCTGCATTCAAATCATACATTGCACATACTCTCCTTTCATCTGCCTTAAAAATCCATAACTTATCTGCATAATTCAATTGTACATATAGCACACCTCACATTTCACAAAACAACTAATATCAAAAGTTAATTCATAAACAGACAAAGTAGCTACCACTTGCTTTCAATGACTGTTACTATACCACTCTCTAATTTAAAGACTTGGTAATAATACTTAAACAAGCACACATTCTACAAACACTACATGCACACTACTTTTACAGCACCTCTCACATATCTAATCTAATCTAATCCTGTGGCCTCCTCGTTTGAGAGGGTTGCAGCTGATAAACAGTCCTCTTCCATTCCTCTCTATCTCCTGCTTCCGTAAGACTCTTGCCCATCCAATCTTTGATGTTGTCTTTCCCATTGCAGTCAGGATCTTCCTCTCCTTCCCTCCACCATCCCTTGCAATACTATTCTGGGGAGCTCTCCAGAAGAATCCTTCATCAAATGTCCTGCAAAAACTATTTTTCTTCTTTGGATATATACACATATACAATACTCATATATTCTCTCATATATACAATATAAAAAATCACAGTTAATTAACAACAACAAAAAAAAAATTATCTGAATCTGCAGCATTCTTGCTGATGTCTGCCTAAGAAATGCACTCTTATGGAGCTCTCCATATTTTAATATAGAAATATAAACAGAGAATACAAAAATAATAGTAATTGCAAAAGAATGAATAAGATCTAAATTATAATAAAACAGAAACAAATAAGAACAGACAATGGATGTTAAATAACTAGGTACAGCAGTCAACAGTGAAAATATAACACAGAATTAACAGGACAATCTCTGAAAGCTAATATTGGGATGTCTAATATAAACTATATGACATCATGATGACAGAATCCATGAATCAGTAGTCTTAATATTAAAAGTCAGGTAATATTAACACATTTATGTAAAACAAGAAAAGAAATATCAAAAATACAAAAAATAAATATAATGTGGGAAAGGAAAATACAGGTATCCCTCGGTTAACACAGTTAATTAATCCCTCGATGTTACTGCGTATATCAAAATCGCATTAATCAAATCTAATAATCAATGGTAAAAATTACAATTCGTCCATGATCGATTACTGTATTAATAATTCATTTTATATGGTACTCTTTTAGAAAAGATAAAAAATGAATGCAAAGTAAATGTTTAATAAATACTTGTACCTACATTATTTACTGTAATTTTTATCAAAAGTAGTTATCAAGAGTCATTTGAACAGTTTTAGTTTTTTTCTTATCGTCATAAATTCTACGATAACAAGCAAAATGACTCTCCAGACCTCAGCAAACAAGCAATAAAACATATTGCTTGTTTGCTGCAAATATAATACATGATGGTACAAATTAAGTGGATATTGAATCCAACATTATTTCATAGCCAAATATTGAAACTACAAGATTTTCGTGCTGAATATACAGAAACTAAAAATTTCGGCGGATTCAAGCATAAGCAACCTTATGGGTAACTTGTAGTGTAAAGGTGGAATAAGCTCAGATCACTTTCCTGAGTATTTTCCATAATGTAAAGCACATCTCCTAGAGCAGCGTTCTTCAACCTTTTTACACCTGCGAACCAGGGGAAAATAGGAGAAATATTTCGCGGACCAGCTGACGGCTAAGACAAAAACATAAACCAATGTAGATAGTATTTTATTTATTAAATCCAATGTTATGAAATTACAATTTTTAGCTAGTGTGACATCTGCTGCTGCTTAGAGGTTAGAAAATTTGATATACATGGCTGGAGCGTTGTTTCTGAGAGACGAATATATTTTTGGAGGACTTCCAGGAAATTTCCACAGACCAGCACTGGTCCATGGACCACAAGTTGAAGAACAAGGAGGTAAAGCACATCTCCTAGAGGACATGTATGATAAATAAGCCTTTAGCTCTCTATTTCAGTAGTACATGATGGTTTATTTATTTTCAATTACAATCTAGAAATTATTGAACAAAGAATAAAAAAAAAAAACTAAACCATACTATACTGATATCAGAGGTCACAGTATCTATCAGATACAATTTACTATCAAATATCACAAACCTTTACATAACATGTGTTAAACCAAACTGACAGCAAAAAACAGTGTGGAATATCACTCGTAACATATGAATGCGCAGCTACTCATGACCTCCAAAGCTATACACTGAATTGTGTAAGAATATTTATATTAAACATTTTTCATGTATCTGTCAGATCAGCTGTGAGCTCCACAGGGTTAAAGGTGCTTTAATCAAAACTCTTGCGCATATATCAAGAGGTTGCTGCAATTAGTTTCGCAGTGTTAATCAAATCAACCCGTATTAAGCAAGGGATACCTGTATTAAGAAAGATAGTTAATAAAACAAAATTTGACAGAATAATAAATTAAAAGATTTATGAAGATTGTCAGTTATAGCCAATAAATGAATTAATAAAAAATCAGAATGGAATGAGCATATTAACAAAATGGACTCAAAAAGAATAGTTAAGTTAGTAAGAAACCTGAATGTAAAAAGATCAACTGGCCAAAAAAAAAAAAACTGTCTATATTGAAAGGTTAAGCTTAAAAAGAAGTGGATGAGGTGTTTCTCACAGAATAGAGAGAGAAAGAGGGATAAAATAAGAGAGGTAGACAGATAAACCCTAATGGATATGAGTAGGACTACCATAATGGATGATTTCAAGTATGGGAATGAAAGAGGAGAAAGCATGCAAGACAAGGGAAAGATAATTTATTGAGTTACTGAGGAATATCTATTTTAAGTAGCACATGATGGAGGGACTCATAGTGGAAGAATTTTTTTTTTTAATCTAGTAATAGCATTTGAGAATTGGTATATAAATGAGATGGTTGCTTTGCCCCCATTTGGAGAGAAAGGTTTTAACTTGGGAGATGGCTAATTGTGTGAGAGCTTTGAATAAAAAAGGGTTATGTGGAACTGTAAGGCAGTTTGGACCAGTGCCTTGGCATGATAAATTGCATAGGAGAAGAATTGGCATTGCATGGGAAATGGTTCGAGGATGTCTGAATGATACTATATCAGACTATATTCCTAAAGTTAGGAAAATAAATCATATGTGAGTTAAATGGGTGAATAAAGTCTAAGAAAATATGTGTAATCCAATATTGAGTGAAAGTGATGAACAGTTAAAGGAGAAACATAAATTTGTAGCAGCCTAAGAGATTTTTTTTTATGTGATTCCTGCTCATGAAAGGTTGTGGACCTATAGTAAATTAGTACCATGAGTAAGCTAAGTGTTTTTTCTTATTTTTTTAATTAATTTTATATTTATTTTTTATGTAGTCTGGAAGCCCTGCTCTAAGGACCAAACATGGAACTTCAAGCCACATCAGACCTCCAATAAGCAAAGTGGTGGTCTCACACTGAGCAATTAAATTCATATCCTACCTAAGGACAATCACAAACATCCATCACCATGGTGGGATTGAAACCTGTAACCTGTTTGTTGGAGAGTGAATAATCACTTGGCCAACCAAGCCAGCAACAGCAAAGAAAGCAAAATTTCACTATGAAAAGCAATCAACCTTATGTGAAAAAGGAAATATTAATGAATCTTTTACTATGTGGCAAGTAAAAGGAAAACTAATAATAGAAGAATAAACCTAGTAAATGCAGAAAGTAGGAAAGTGTGAGATGTTTTAAAAATAATAGTTGTTAAATGATTACTTTTGCAGCATACATCTCTGGCAGACCCATTAAATGTCAGAATGCTGAGATGGAAATAGATAAAGGAGGTTTAAAGTTGGGTGAGTTGGAAGTATTAACAGTATCGCAAGAGCTGGATTCAAACACAGTAGTGGAATGGGATATGATATTGGCATGGGTGCTGAAAAGCAGTTCAAGAGAATCAGCAGTGCTTCTCAATTGGTTGTTTAACTTACATCTCAACATGAGCACATTTCTTAATGAATTGAAGAAAACTAAGATAATCTGTTATAAAAGGGCAAAACTAGGAAGGAAGCAACCAATTATAGATGATTAGTATCACTGGAGTAGTCATTAAGATGTTGGAGAAACTAATTAGGATTTGAATTCAGAGATGGGTAGTAGCACCTTGATTCTCTGTACATGATCAAAGTTGGATAAGCTGAATGGATTTAACATAATGCTTTTGGATTTTGCCAAGGCATTTTACAGAATGTTATGCAAACTAAAAGAGATGGGTATGCAAAACATGCTTATGATATGGATAGAAGCGTGCTGACTAACAAGTATCATAGAGTAATGTATGTAGAGGCAAAGTCTAAGAAAAGGAGTGACTTGTGGGGGAAATCACAGGGTTCTGTACTTGGACCATTGTCCAAGTATGCAAAACAGGCTTTTATATGGATAGAAGAGTGGCTGACAAATAAGTATTATAGAGTAATATATATGGAGAGGCCAAGTTTAAGAAAAGGGGTGACTTGTGGGGAATCACAGGGTTCTGTGCCATTGTTGTTTAACTTGTATATTAATGACATTAGGGTTGATTTGAATAATAACATAGTTATTTGCTGATGATGCAAAGTTAAAAAAAGATAAGTGACATTTCCCATACTGAATCCTTGCAGATCTGGATAAACTACAGTATTTCTATGGACAAATGACAATGAATATTAGTTCAATGTTAGTAAGTGCACAATTATGTATTTTGGATTGATGATATTGAATGCAGAGTATTTTAATAATGTTAATTTGTTACAAGTGATTAATGAAGTTAGAGACCTAGGGTGTGTGTGTGTGGTAGGGTGAAGGTTATGGGGCACATTGTTAAGCTGGTTAAATCATCTCATCTGATAACTGCAATGTTGAAGAGGATACTAACTTGTTGGGGGGGGGGGGTGTATATCCTCCACTTCACATGGTGACAAAACTGCATCCTGACTATGTTTCAGAGGAAATGAGGAGACAATTGACAAGATCCAATGGTTCCCCTTGCAACCAAGTTTGTAAATGGCTTATAGAATTGTGCATATGAGACTAAATTGAGAGGGATGTAGTCTTCAAAATTTGAGTAATAGATGGAACAGAAAAGATACGATAGAAACATATAAGTAAGCAAAGAGATCTTACAATATAGACATGGCTGAGATTTTACAACTCATAGTATGGAAAATGAGTAAGGGTATTTAGGAAACATGTAACATCCAGGTTCTCCTCATGATGAATGGTGAGAGTATGGAATGGGCTTTAGTGAATGTTTTCAAAGAGATATAATAGGTATTTTGCATAGAGACAGGGAAAAGATTCTCCCTCAATGAGCCTGTCCTCGACTCCCTAGAGGAGACTATTATTATTATTATTATTATTATTATTATTATTATTATTATTACATGACACTTCCAACAATTTTCCTCTTATTATGATATCATGAAGAAAATAAACCATTCCTGGAAGTTGCATAAGGAAAGTGAGAAGCATGGTTAGCAAGTGGATACAATGATACTAAAAATAAAACAGATAAGATTTTGAACTTTTAAAATTATAAATTAATTAATTGCTATTCATACCTGAGCATATTCGGAAGCTGGAATCATTATCCTGTAACAAAGGACAGAATTTTTATATTTAGTAATATATGTATATTTATCTATATGTATACACATAGAACTGTAATATTATGTATCGATAATATAAGAGCACTTAAATTTGCAATCATGAAACAACAGCACTCAATAACAAAAATAATAAAAATAAAGAAATACAAGCGTGCTTAAAAGATTCAACAGATGTGTTCCTGGAAATGTGGTCAAATGTTCATTTAGGAGTGATTTTCCTGTATGACTATACATCATAATAGAGAAGTGTGTTCTTCACCAGCCAAAGGAATATTACTAAACTTTCCTTTTTTTGTTAAACACTCGAAAGATTGTTTTACCAGAGTACTAATATATCATTATTTCATAAGAAATATATTTTATGAATAATAAAAATTGAAAAACAATTGGTTTTTAAAATTTTTTTTTCTGCACAGCAATAACTTAACATATTTTCTGCCTTTAATCACTGGATGTAAATTATCAGTTATTAGGGGAGAAGATATAGAGGAAATTTCCTCGTTGACTGTGTAAACAACAATTGCAGTTCAGTGACACTTCACATCATAACCAGGTGAAATTTTTTGCATATGTTGGTGGTTAATGTTATTTAAATTCATAAATTCTTGTTTCTTAAAACTCGCAAGAAACAGTGACATTATTTATGAAAACAATATCCCAAATGCACTTGATATCTCCAAAGCCTTTGACTGGGTTTGGCACAAAGGCTTACTAAGCAAACTATCATCATTCGGTCTGACCCAAGACTTCTGTAGTTGGATTGCCAACTTTCTGTCTGGAAGCACACTGTGTGTGATGGTGAATGGCTCCCTATCCTCTCACCATTCAATTAATGCTGGTGTTCGACTAGGTTCTGTCCTCTCACTAACCCTCTTCCTGCTATATATCAACGACCTACTTCAATTGACCTCCAACCCAATACATAGTTTTGCAGATGACAGCACACTACACAACTCACCTCAGCTTACAGAACAACAACAACCACCACCACCACCACCCTAAATTCTGATCTCCAAGCCATCCTACACTGGGGTTCGGATAACCTCATAAATTTCAATGCTAATAACACCGAGTTCTATCCTATTTCCCATAAAACAGAACAATTTTTTCCCAGTATCCCTTTTGATGATACCCAAATTTCTAGACAGTTTGAGATCTCTCTTTTTGAAATTACCTCGCATCAAACCTCTCCTGGCATAAACACATCACAGCCATTGCATCCTTAGCTTCAAAAAAAAAAAAAATAAAAATCTAGGATTTCTCTTTCACTCAAGACGTTACTTCATCCCCTGAACAGCTGTTAATATTATACAAATCCACCCAGCTATTAAATACTGCTCCCACATATGGGGTGGGTCCCCAAAAAAGCTCTCTCAAAATGCTTAACTCAATACAGAAGAGAGCAATTAGACTTATTAATGACCCATCTCTTACCAACTCTCTTCCCCCCACTTTTGCATAGATGTTTGGTTTCTGCAGTATGTATATTCTACAAATATTTCCATTGGAAATGCTCATCTGAAATAACATCAACATCAATAATTCCTCTACTCACTACTAAGCTCATTGGAATACGTGCAGCTGCTGCTCAACATCCCTTCACAGTACACCTAGAGAAACAAACAGAACAAGTTTATTTTCCTCCTCCTTCATCCCTACTGTTGCACTATGGAATAGTCCCCCCCCACTGTGTTTCCCAAGGAAAACAATTTAGAGTCATTTAAATCAAATATAAACAAGTTCCTCCTTTCCCAACCCACTACTCATACACGGTACTAATGTGCCATAGGTTGATCAACCAACCTCTTGTGCATGGGTGTAACATAAAAAAAATGTACTTTTCATTTGAGAGCAAACAACTGACAGCTGTACTAGATAATTTTTGTACTGATAATTTTTCATCCTCAGATTCATGCTAAATGTTTTATTTTTGTGCATTCAGTTATTTCTCATAAATAAACAGGCAAATATCAAAATATGGAGAAGTGTTTTATATATCAACCCCACATGCTTATATAAGCAATATCACAAAAACTGTAACACAGTAGTATCATATGTGGGCAAGTTACAGAAAAATGAGGAATCTGTTAATGTGTTTCTTGAAGAGCAGGAGGTTGTAGTTGGGAATATGGTATGGGGAAGCCGCATCAAAGAACAGAGGTAGATGGAATAAAAAAACAGGAGGGCAAGAAGTTGGTTCAATGTTTGGAGCTGAACTGTGGATGGAGAGCCAGCAGAATTTATTTTTAGTTTTTTTGTTTTTTTTATTGCTCCCACACACAAGAGGCAAAATGGCCTATAGCAAATGCATGCGATATCTGGGCAGGGGTCAGACACAGAGCAATCTGTTGATACGTTCCTTAAACTGCTGGAGGTTATAGTCTTTTAGAAATGTTTCACAGCAGAGGCTGCTCCACAGAATTGAGGTGGATAGAATGAAAGGTGATTGGGAATAGCAGGTTCAGTGGGTATGCAGTTCGACACCAAATTATGCTTACCATCTCTGACAGAAATGGGCGGCATAATAGATGCCAGTTCTTCTGCTGAACAGTGGCAATGGAAATATCTGTAGAAGAAACTGATCTTCTATGAGTAAGTGGCTGAAGAGAGTCTGCAAGAGATGTGTCATTAATCAACAGAACTGTCCTTTCCTGAACAGCATCAAGAATTTTTAGAGAGGTCTTAGATGCACCACCTAAACATGAGAGAGCAGTATTCCAAGGTTGGCTGGATTTGGGATTTATACAGAGTAAGTAATTGGGCAGAAGAGAAGTATTCTGTCTTGTGCAGAAAAAGATGCCAAGTTTTTTGGAAGCTGACAATGCCATAGAAGTGATATGATTATGCCAGAGAGGTCTGAGAAGAGATATTTGGTCTTGACTGTTGAGTTGAGCATTATTAAAAGTAAGTGAAGAAGATCCAAGGTTTTTTTTTTTTTTTTTTTTGCAAGAAAACAAGGAAAAACTGTGTTTTGGATGCATTGGAGTCCATTAGGTTGTTTTTGCCCCATTCAAGGATACTTTGGACATTCAGGACACTTATTACAGATGATCTTGAAGCTTGAGATGTTTGAGCACTGCAAGGCTTCTCATATGAGTAGGATGAGCAGAGAGAGTGCTATCATCATCAAAACTTATGAATAGGGTTTGCAGTCAATGAGAGCAGTTCATTTATATAAATCATGAAGAGGGTAAGTGAAATGACAGAGCTCTGAGAGACACTGGCATTAACAGGAAAATCTGAAGAGAGAACACCATCCACCACTAGACCTAGGGATCTGAGCAAAACTGGCAAACCAGTTACATAGGGATGAAGATAGTCCATATTGATAATTCTTTGAGAGGCCTTGATGCCAGATCCTATCAAAAGCCTTGGAGATGTTAAGTGCAACAGCATAGGTTTCTTCACTCCTTTCCATGGAATGAGTCTAGAAGTGCATGACATAGGCCAGGAAATCTTTTGTCAATCCAGATTAGCAAAATCCATAATAGTAGTCACTAATTAGATAGTAGTTCTTTAAGTGCTGAAGAAGTTGACTGTTGATAACCTTCTCCATTACTTCAGGTGAAAACAATAAGCAATAAGTTTGTTAGTAGACATTTATTGCCTTTTTTGGGGGAAATGGCTGTATATTTGCTTGCTTCCATGCTGTAGGATGGATGCCAGCTGAGTACAGTTTAGTGTATAGATGATAAAGACCAGGTGTTAGTTCAGGATCAATTTCCTAAGCACAGTGGTTGAATCCATCAAGACCAGCTGCCTTTGTGGTATCCAGGTTTTTCAAGATTCCTCTGATGTGAATGGCAGAAGGTCATAGGAGGCATGAGATGCAATGTTCTGGGCAAAGAAGAAGAAAGTAATTTGCCATGGTCATCTATGAAGGAGCTGGAAGAGAATGATGAAGACAGGACATCAGTCTTGGCTTTAGATTATGATCCAATGCTACTGTTAGAGTGAGAAAGAGGAGATAGCATAGATGGACAAAAGTTGTGCTTGACAAATTTGGTGAGAGACCAGAAGGTCAGTGGCACAAGTAACAAGTCTCCACTCATTCTACATGTACCCTTGCTGAATTTAGACTTTGCTCTTTTAATGATGGTTTTATAAGTGTTGTGAGCAACTGTACAGATAAGAAGGAAGCTGGTGTTTTGATCTCAAGCCACTTGTGACAGGGATAGATATGGGGTAGAATATTTGAACAGAGGAGAAATGAAAGCATCCATTCCAACATGAATTATTTCTGTAATAAGATCACAACAATTATCTGATTTGAAGAATGAAAACACTAAGCTGACCATGGAAAGGAGAAGTAAAAGTCAAGTTAGTCTTCCCATTTCAGACTTGGCATTGTTCTAATGCCAGAGTATAGAAGGTTATAAATGGTTGAAGGAAGGATGTTCCACCAGAGATGAAACGTTGATGAGATTGATCTGAATTATTAAGAAGAGCAGTTACCTGAACAGAGTATCTGGAAGGAGAACCAGAAGAAGGGAGCCAGAGTGTTGGAGAAGTGAAGAGGATTGTTGGGAATTCTGTAGGGAGAATAATCTATTTTAAGTCATTGCTTAGAATTATTAGAATCACATGCTGGTTTCTTTCTTTGAATCTGAGGAAAAGTGCAGGAATGGTATCATCCAATTTGATGAAGCAATCCTTAAAAATACATTAAAAATTCATGCTGAAGCAGAGAATTTATGAGAAATTGACTGAAAGGAGTTGCGAGAGAGGCCATCTATTTAGCAGAATGCCCTCTTTCAAATATTATCAAGCATTCCTAGCAAGATTTTTGGTGCACCATCCCAAATGTGATAACAGTATTTTGAGGTTGGGTGAATTTGGAATTTACAGGTGAGAAATATGGTGGCTGAGGAAGTGATGGATACGTTGTGTTTGCACCAGGATAGGCTAGATGTGAAGGTCGACCCAAGAAAAAAAAATCCTGACTGATATTATCAAATGTAAGAAAGAGGGAGGGACTAAAGTAAGATCTTTTTTTTTTTTACCAAGAAATAATGCAGGACAATGTTTTCTGGAAGTAGTAAATCACACTAGATTAGTCTTTTCCCACCGGATGATGGTGAGTAGATGAATGCTTAAAAGATTAGTTATGGAAAATCTTGATGGATCATATTAAACACTGTACTTGTCTCCATAATATCAAACATAGTAGTTGTCTCCATAATTTTCAAAAATGTATTCAGATCACTGCATAAACCTAAAAGAAAGGGAAGATCTTGAAGCTTGAATCAGTTGAACACTAACAAGGTTATCTGTCATCAGTAAAACTATTAATAAGATCTGAGATTAGTGAGAGAAGGTTATTAATGAACAGAAAAATGAATGTGGATTTATGCCAAATCTAATCAAATGCAAACCAAGAGCAACAACATAAGTTATCCTAGTCAAAAACCACCCTGACACCATTAAGACTCTTGGTTGGGCTCGTTCTCTATCAAAAAAAAAAAAAATCATATTAAGACCCCATTCCTAGCTAATGATGTCAATAAGGTCATCAAGAACTATAAGGCTTCTTTGTCACCTTCCTCCAAGAAGTGATTCATTGCATTACCATTCCTTATATTAAAGGTATTTTTGAAAGAATAGCCAACTTGCTTATATCTGTTGGCATTTAGGTGTCCTTGCACTTTATTAACCAAATTTCTGCTCTTTTTAGGCTCTGCAACGGATAAATTGCAGCCTTTAGCTTACCCTAGTGTTTATGAAATTACTTGCCATTGTGGGTTATCATACTTCAGCCTAACTAGTAGATTGGCAGCTACTTATCATGAGCATCTAGATTAATTCAATTTTATGAGCCAGAATGATCTGGACTTGTAGAATATTACATCTCCACTGAACATCAAGTCCTTTGGAATAAGATTAAGACACTTCACAAATGTAGTTCTTTCAGTTCTCTCTCTTAGAATATTTATACAAAGAAAGTTTTTTAGCCTTGCTTTACTGACCAAATCTGAACAGAAATGATGACTGAAGTTATCCTCTTTGGGAGAATAGTTCTTCTTCACATGTCCTACCATGTGCAATATATATATATATATATAAAGTGAAAATTGTAAGCATGTTACCTTGATATGACAAAAATGAATTAAGAAGGAGGGCTTTGATGGCAAATGAATAGGCTGTATAGAAGGAATGGATGCAAGTTTTTGGATGTGTGGAGTGAGTCTGAGTCTGAGGGAAGACTGGATTTGTATAAGAGGGATGGCCTACAATTGAATGTGTTTGGTATCAGGAGTCTTTAAAAACTAATAACTGGTATGAGACCTAACATAGAGAATCAAAGAAACTAAATTATAATGGGAGGAATGGCGAGAATATTTGTGCAAGAGCAACAATGTTATGTAACTGTGTTAATCATGAGAATGGGCTTCATCGTGGAAATGATTACAAGAGAATGATTTCAACTTTGTCTTTGTCTAGTTTGGAACCATCAAATGTGTGAAAAGATGTCTATGTACATAAGGCACTAGAGAAGAACGGCGATCTGCAACCCAACTGTGTCATGCAGACTACAGACAAGAGTATACAAAAGAACATGCATGTAGCTCAGAATGTCTATACACAAATGCTAGGAGTATCAGAAACAAGAGGATAGAGTTTGTTGCCTTGGTCAATATGTTGGGACCTCAGATTGTAGGCATTAGTGAGAACTGGCTATCAGAATCAGACATATTAACTGGTATTGAGTGTAAAGAGTACAGTATTTTTAGGAAGGATAGACAGGATAGGAGAGGAGGAGACATGCTGTTAATGATATCGGATGACTTGAATCCAGTTAGTGCTGAGACCTAAGATTGTAATATTAGTAACAATTTTTCATGTGGCAGTGAATTTGAAGCCATCTGGTGTGAATCTAACAAACTCGAATACATAGCGGGGTGTTGCTAGTGATGAAGAAATGCATGTGTGCAAAAAGAGTAATCATGATAGAGGACTTTAATTATCCAAATATTGATTGAGGATAGCAGTAAAATCTCATGAGAAGAATGAAACTGAATTTAATGAGCTGTTGCGAGACAACTTTCTCAAGCAGTATGTGACAGGAGGAACTCAAGGTCAAAGAGTGTTAGATTTGATTATAGTGTCAGAGGGTGTTTCAGTTAAAGCTGTATCTATTCTTCCTCTGGTTGGCAACAGTGATCATGTGATATTCACTTGGAAAGTGGCTAAAGTTTATGAATGTTCCATTCAGAAAAGGTCACATGCTGAACTACAAAGCAAGAAATTATGACCAACCAAGTTCAAGGAATACCATGCACATAAGGGTGAAGTCCATTATGAAAATTATAAGAGGCAGGCCACAAGAGTCACAACTGTTGTACGGAAAGCTAATCTGCGTATGAAAAGAAACTGGCTCTGCAAGCTAAAGACAACCTACATGAATTTTATCAATATGCTGCAAATAAAGAAAGAATGAATATGAAAGAATAACTCTACTCAATGCAGATGGTGTGAGGGTGACAGATGCAGAAGAGGTTGCTCAACTAATGAGTGCCCATTTTTCTAAAATCTATCAAGCTGATATATGCAACATTATCTATCAAGCTGATATATGAATGAAACTCAGGTATATGAGGAGGAAGTATTAGAGCTGCTGCACAAACTGAATAAAAATTGAGCAATAGGGGCTGATGGGATATCGGCACAGGTGCTAAACAAGTGTTCAGCTGAACTGGCTATTCCTTTAACCAGGCTGTATAATTTAAGTCTCAGAAGAGGGAAAATTCTGTAGGAGTGGAAAGTATGTATGGCATTCCCATTGCACAAGGGTGCTGCAAACTATTGAATTGAGGTATCCAACTTTTGGACCAATCAGTATCTCAGGAGTTGTTGTGAAAATTTTGGAAAAGTTGGTTAGGTTTCGCATTCAGAAATGGGTTGACAAAGAATCTTTACTTTGCAATGACCAGCATGGATTTACTAAGGGAAGGTCGTGTTTTAACAACTTGTTTGCATTCTATAATAATGTTACCATTGAAATAGACAAAGGGGAATGGACACACCAAGATACTTTTGGATTTTGTTAATGATTTTGACAGAATACAGCATGGAAGATTGATTTATAAATTGGAGAATATGGGTTTGGATTATAAAACATTACCGTGGATAAGAGGATGGCTGACTGACAGATATCAAAAAGTGGTATGTGAGGAGATGTGAGTCTGCAAGATTTAAGGTAACCAGCGGTGTACCACAAGGATCAGTTGCTTGGTCCACTCTTATTCAATCTGTACATTAATGATATTGGGAAGGTTTAGACATCAGCTATTTGCTGATGATGCAAAGATAGATAGGGTAATCAGGAATGCTGCTGATATGTAGTACTTGTGGAATGATTTGAATAGGCTGGAATTGTGGGCATGGGAAAATGGATATCAGCTCAATGTCAGTAAATATAAAGTCATGAATGTTGGCATGATTAGATAACCAGTGTCGTATTATATTGATGGGATTATGCTAGAAGAAACTGAGGATCTTGGAGTGTTAGTAAATAGAAAGTTGAAGTTCAGGGGCCATGTAGTAAAGATTACAAATACAACTCAAAAAGTAAATGCAATGCTAAAATGAATTTTATTATTATTATTGTTGTTCCGGGCAACTCCAAGGAGTCGACAGACTCATCAAGGGAGGCCCTAACATCATGTCAAGAACAACTATTCGACATTGACACAGTATCTATCATACCTTGCCTTGAACTCATTCACGGTCATAGCCCAAAACAGACTTTGGAAGCTTATTCCACTCATTCACCACTCTCCAAGTAAAAAACCTAGCTCTAACACCCTTGTCAACCATGCTCTTGCCCAGCTTCCATTCATGGCCCCTAGTCCTCACACCACCAGTCATATTTTCAAAAATATCTTCTGGATCAATCTTATAGAAACCCTTCAGTAAGTTGAGTGTCTCAATCATATCACCCCTCCTTCGCCTATCGTCCAATCTCTGCAACCCATAAATCCTCAACCTATTCTCATAAGGTTCATTCCACAGACCTGCTATCATCTTGGTCACTCGTCTCTGGATCCTCTCCACTTTCTCCCCATCACGAACAAACCCTGGTGCCCATAACTGGGCACAGCAGTCCAGATGGGGTCTTATCAAGACTTGATACAGAGGAACAACAACTTGTTTGTCTCTGCATGTTAAAGTATTTTTAAGAAGCCAAGTGATTTGATGAGCTGATTTAGCCACTTTTGCAATGTGCCCCCTAAACTTCAATTCCCTATTCACCAACACTCCCAAATCCCTGGCCTCATCAATCTCCTGGAGTACGGTTCCACCAATGAGATATACTGCTGCTATTCTTTTCACCCCAAAGTGCATAACCTTACACTTTCCCACATTAAATTGACATCCATTTTTCCTAGCCCAGTCCTCCAAACTATCCAAATCATCCTGTAAAATTTTGACATCGTGTGCACTCACAATTGCTCTACCCAACTTTGCATCATCAGCAAACAAGTGAACACTTCCTCTCAAATCCTTTCCTATATCATTGATGAACAAATTGAAAAGCAGTGGTCCAAGAACAGAGCCCTGCGGCACACCACTAGTCACAAGCCGTCTTTTAGACTCCACTCCTGCATAAACCACTCTCTGGTATCTCTTCTTTAACCACCCTCCTATCCATCTCACCAACCCTATATCTATCCCCATCTGATCCAGTTTACTGATTAGAGTTCCATGTGGTATCCTGTCAAAGGCCTTGGAAAGGTCCAGTAGTATCACTGTAAACCCATTACCCCTATCCAGTTCAGCCGTCACTGTGTTATAAAACGTGAGCAAGTTACTGAGGCATGATCTACCCTTCACAAAACCATGTTGTCCCCAATACAATATCCCATTTTCATCTATCCAATCCTGTATTCTTTTCTTGACTAATTTCTCCATGATCTTGACAACGATTCCTGATATGCTAATCGGTCGGTAATTTACAACAGCAGTCTTGGAACCACCTTTACGCAGTGGAACTATTTTCCCCTCTTTCAACCCCTCGGAACTAACCCAGACTCGAGATTCAAAATAAACAAAATGGTCACGGGTATTGACAATTCTTTAGCTGCTTCTCGTACGGCACGAGCTGGTATACCATCCAATCCCACAGATGTATTGACATTGAGGTTATGCAATAGACTATTCACCTCCACTTCATTCACCACAATTCCCGTATAATCTACTGGTTTATTCGTTTCTGCAATGTCACCACCTGGTTGATATATACTTGCAAAGTGCTCACTAAGTAACTCAACTATATCAACTGATTCATTACCTCCGTACCATCGGCATTCTTTAAAATAATTCTGCCATGTACATTTTTCCTTTTACTTGCCACATATCTAAAAAACTGTTCAGGATTCTCTTTAGCCTGCATGGCCAATGTTCTTTCGTAATCTTTTTTGCTTTTCTTACCACACTCGTTACCCTTCTGGCCGGGCTTTATACCATTCATGTGCTGCCGGTCACCTTTGTCCTTTAATTCCCTCCATAGTTGTTTCTTTTTTTGCACCTCAAGCTTAATGGTGTTATTCATCCATTTAACCTCTACTTGATTTATTATTCGGACTCTAGGTATACAGTCAACCATTGCTTCATGCAAACACTTCTTAACTGCCTCCCATGCACTATCAACTTCTAGTCCTTGCAGTTGTACATGCCATGTCACTGAACCAATCAAACTCCTACGCTTGTCATACTTTCCAGCCCGATAATTCCACAAGTACCCTGTCTTAATTGAAAATTCCACACCTTTAGCCACCTCCCAAATCAAGACTCTATGATCACTCTCACCAATTGGTGGCAATGTGGTCATATTTGTTACAGCCAAATCCTCAGATGTAATTACTATTTCAAGCACTCTCTGACCCCTAGTATTTTCCATTACATGCTGTCGCAGATAGTTATCCCTTAATAACCGCATAAAATCCATTTCCTTTCTCCCGTGTGTCCTCTCCTCACTCCAATCAATGCTACCACAGTTGAAATCTCCCATAATAATTACCCTCTTTCCACTCATTTCTTCTGTTTGCTTGTGCATACTGTCACCACCATCTTTTCCATCACCTGGTCTATAGCAGCACCCAATTGTATATTTAGTTCTGCTAGCCACAATCTCACACCAAATGGCCTCAAATGTGCTCTTTTCTCTATCCTGCAATTCAACTTCTATTCTCCTTGGCTGCAGCTCATCAGCTATCATCAACAATACTTCTCCCCCCACCATTTTATTCTCCCTGTCATTCCTGAACACACTATATCCATCACATCCAATCCCACTAGCTATATCATCTACAGTCAGCCATGATTCACTAATACCAATAACCTGTGGTCTAGAAGTGCCAACCATGGCCAAAAACTCTTCTTTCTTGTTCCTAATACTCCTTGCATTAGTGTACATGAGACCCCCATTAGCCCCAGCCGTACCTTGATGCCTTATATTAACAATCCCACTCTGATTTGTTGTCCTTATTCGCTTGGGCATATTATATTCATTCATACATTCAACTGACTCCCTAAGGACTGTATATCTACTCTCCCCCCTTAATAAATCTAGTTTCCCTGAATTTGCATATCCACTACATTCAGCAACACTTTCTCAAGTCTCCTTACACCTTAACCATTCAAATGCAAGCCATCCATCTTATATAGATCCTTTCGCCCATCGAACTCACTCCACACATCCACAAATTCCACACCACTGGTCATACATAACCCACGCATAAAGTCATTCGCAATTATGGTCCCCCTTTTAAACATTTCACTGTCATACCGTGGCAAAAGACTAATCATTCTAACTCTCTCACTCTTTTCTTTTGCTACCTCAAACAATTCATTCAGGTCTTCTATCATTTCCATTTTATCTCCTTTCAAATCATTCATACCTGCCACAACAATCATTTCTTTCACCCTTTCCTTTTGCTCTCTAATAGACTCAGTTACATCCTTTATGGTTGCACCAGGTTGGTACGATTTTGTCAAATCCTCTGCTAACACACCTCGTACTAACGAGTCTCCATACAGCATTCTATCCTTCATTTTGTTCATGTTCACACTCATACGCCTATTTTTCCTGTCATACTTTTTATTATTGGCTGGTTCAATCAGTCGACTTTTGCTCATACGCTCTATATGCTGTTTTGCCCTTTGTATCGCACCATTCAACAATGCAATCTCACTCATTGCATCTATCTCATCTTTTTTATTCTCTGTAAAACCATTAATACTATCATTCACACTCTCACAATTCTCTGGTGCATCCTTGCCGTTTCTTGTCACATCCCTATTTTCTTCATTCTGAAGTTTGACAAAAATATCACACTCACGATCCGAAATACACTTCAATTCCTCATTCTCCCTACATTTTCTACACACATTCACTCCTTTATTATCATCTAACTACACTCTGACCGCACTCCGCAAAGTGTACATTTCGCAGATAGTACACTGAATCATCTCCTTTACATTACCATTCTTGAAAGAAGATGGCGAACGATCATTACTGGCCGCCATTTTCCTTCGTACTGGAGCCATACTTACTAGTAATGTATTTTATCAAATTATAAATTATAAACACCAAAAACACACAAATAGATGCACTAAGATACGCAATGCAAACAAAACTACGCAATATTAAAGTAAATTTATCAACGATAACTGAAAATAATGCTTATCTTATCAGGGGCTTTCACGCACACTGTACACTACGAATCCAGCAGCGACTTCCCAACATAGATTATGTTATAAAACACTTTAGCACATTAACTACACTAATAAAACTACAATATACTAAATATACTATACTAAATATAATATATTAAAATTACACAATTAAATCTAACAAAATATTTAATAAATCAACAAAAATCACAAATCTTTCAGGAGCTCTCCGACAATTTAGACATGTAAAGATAAGGAGGTAATTTAACCCCTTTACAAAGCCTTGATAAGACCTCATTTGGACTATTTAGTGCAGGTCTCATCTGGTTTCTGTTGTGATTCTGATACAGTGGAGAGAGTGTAAAGGTGAATATTAAAAATGATATCAGGATTGTAGAATACTGATTATGAAGACAGATGAAGAATTTGTAGACTGCAGACACTAGCAAACAGGAGAAAGAGAGGGGTGATATGATTGAGACTTACAAACTTCTGAAAGGGTCATACAGGATTTCAGTTGATAGAATTTTGGAATGGATTGCCATCGGATGTTGTGTAAGCAAGCAGTGTGAATGAATTCAAGAGCAAGTATGATAGCTGATGCGTGAAGTATGTGGCCTCCTTCGATGATTCCCTGACTCCCTGGAGGTCTCTCTTAATAGTAATAATTATATATATATATATATATATATATATATATATATATATATATATACACACACACACACCTACACACACGTATATATATATATATATATTTTTTTTTTTTAAGATTTGATATTGTGTATCTCATTTTTTAAATTTTCAGTTAGGACATTAATGCAGTCTAGATAATATCACTAAGTCATCTGCATGTAGCTCATGACTTTCATTATTAGTTTTCCAGTTGTCTTTTCTGCCTGTTTAATTTAAAATTCACATTGAGATTCTCTTGATACTACAGAAAAAAAATATTATGATAAATAAAGATTATCACGTTAAAGTATTGTTTATTAAACCAAGTCAACCTTGCCCAAACATAAGTAAAATTGACTAGATCTGCTGTTGAGTGAGATTAGAATCCATACTGGTGATCACCGGTTAATTGGTAGATCTACAGGTTGAGCAGTTGGCTGTTAATGACCATCTCTTTTTTTTGTTTTTGAGAGGATTGTGCTGATTGCAGTAGGTCAATAGTTTGATAGTTGCTGTTGAGAAGATGCCAGATAAGTATGATGGCATAGACAATTTCAGGATTTGTGTTAATTCTGAAGCACAGGATTTTAGCACAACTAAAGGAATATCATCAGGACTAGAACACTTATTAGTATCTAGATTATTGAGTATTTTTTGGATGTTGTAGTAGTGAAAGATCAGAGTAGGCAGGGTGAGTTGTTCTTGGTTTAATGGGAGGCGAGTTTCCTTGGTTGTGTATACAGGTGTTCAAAGAAAAGACTAAGGCCAAGAGGGAGGTCAAATGTATTTTTATGTGATGCTACTATGGTGCCATCTGGATGGTGAGAAAGGCAGATGAAGGGACAAAAATTGTTACTCAGTAGCTTTAGTGAGGGGCAGCAAGAAGGATTAACTACTATTTGAGCAGGATGCAAGTTTTTTGCATTTAGTTCCTTCCAAGTATCATTTGGATTTGTTGATTTTTTACAGATGCTGAGGGCTGTAGTGTAGATCGATAAGTCATTTGAGATATGCTTTTTATCTTGAACTACTTTGGCATACTAACTGGATAACCTAGAGATGGGGAATTTGTGTGGAGAGGGAAATAAAGGCCCTTGTTATCGGAAGAGGCCCTTGTTATCGGAAGAGGCCCTCAAGTTTTGACTCACATGTAGTCCAGAAATTATTATATTCTGTGAGGTATGAAAATATATACCTCTAACAGACTTTATCTGGTGAGAGGAGGAGGAGGGGATAAAAAAAGAATACTAATATCAAAGTGAACTAAGATTTCACATTTTTTTAAGGCACCTCCACTTAAGAAAGGTTGAAAATTTGGAAATGTGTCTAGAAGACCAAATATGACTTAAAATTTGAATTCTGGGACTATCTTTCAGTATCATGACCCTGGGTTCCCCCAGCAATTTTTAGCCACTCTGGAAACTGTTTATTTTAATTTAGAAAGTTAAAAAAACTTACAAGGTGACATCACAAAATGCTATAATGCATGATTTTTGGCCTAAAATACAAAACAATGAATTCCACTTTTTTGTAATAATTTTTATAGCATACCATCATTGATGTTAAAATTCAATGATTTACAAGAGTGGTTGCCCTAACAATGAAAAAACAAATTTATAATTTCAAAATTATTTTTATTTTTCAACATAGTCTCCCTTAAGACTAATACAATTATTCCAGTGATGCTCCAGCACCATTATCCCATCCATGTAGTGGTTCTCAGTAAGATCTGCAAAATACTCCTTTACAGCTGCAACGAAGAAAAACACTGACCAGCGAGGAAGAGTTTTAGTTTTGGGAAGAGATAGAAGTCAGAGGGAGACAAATCTGGGGAATAGGGTAGATGTCCCAACAATTCATAGTGCAGATCCCTTAATTTTTCCCATTGCCAAACCACCTTTGTGGGCAGGTACATTGTCCTAATGAAAGATGATTTTTTTCTTCTGCAAAATGGGTCTTTTCTCACAAATTTTTTCTTCTAGTATGGTTAAAAGATTGGAATAATATTTCCCGGTTATTGTTTTACCCTTTTCAAGATAATTAATCTTGAAAAGGGTAAAATAAACAAACAAAATTAATAAACAGAATGCCTTTAACATCCCAAAACACCGATGGCATGACCTTTCTTGCTGATGGAACCGACTTTGTCTTCTTTGACGCTGAACAACCGGCTTCTGTCTACTGTTTTGACTGCTGTTTGGATTCTGGTGTGTAAGGTGAATCCAAGTCTCATCCATAGTAATAAATCAAATAAAAATCAGTTTTATTCTTGTTAAAATGCTCCAAGCACTGTTCAGAGATTTTCATGAGAGTGTGTTTTTGATCTGCTGTGAGCAAGCACAGCACCCATCTTGCACAAAGCTTTTTCATTTGCAATTCTTCATTCAAAATATATCCTACACATTCTTTTGAAATGCCTATAGTCTCAGCAATTTCATGCACTTTGACTCGCCAGTCATCCAATACCATATTGTGCACTTGATCAATGATTTCTGATGTTGTTATACTTTTTGGATATTCATCATGTGGATCATCTTCAAGGCTGGTATGGCCACATTTAAACTTGGCAGCCCATTTCTTAATTGTCGAAAACAAAGGAGAGGAGTACCCATAAACTTTTATGAACTTCGAATGAATTCTTTTGCGTTAAATCTTCTTTTACAAAGAATATTATAACCGCACGATATTCAATTTTATCCATTTCAAGAGATGCAGACAACATGTCTGCTTCGGACAGCTGCATAAAACAAACTACTTGGTAGAATGAGTTGCAATTTCACACGGATGCATATGACGGATGTACCAACTTAGAAAAAAAAAATTGTGCCAATAATATTACCATCTATGGTGAAGGCTGAGAACTTTTCAGACCACCCATGTATTAGAGGAATTCAATTTTAAATGATAAACTTGAAAGCAGTTCTAATTGCCTGCTCCAATGCACAGGAACACCTTAAGTTATTTACATCAATCAGTAAACAGTTTTAGTATATTTTGTCACATCTTTGCCATTGGCTTTTAGGTTTCCTCTCAGGAACAGTCTCTCTGATTTAAAGTGGGATTTATGAAGTAGTTTGGCTTTCTTCCATCTGATGAAATGGTCTTTTTCTTAGGCATGTTGAGAAAGGCCACTTTTGTCTATTCCAGATGTATTTTTTTATGTTCCTTTTTTCCTGTAGTAGTCTGTCCTGTTTGTCTGAAATATTGAGTTCTGCACTGACAAGGTTGCAGACACTTAGGAAGGAGAAAGAGGGTCCAGGCAATCCTTGATTTGCCACAGGAAGTTTGATGCTTTGTTTAGAAGTTGGAATACTGTTCTGATTGCGTGGTGTTTCAGGAGAGAGCCCAGTTTATATGTTGTACCTTTGATGTAAGGTAAAGCCATGGTGTATGTATAGTCTGGTTTAAAGAATGGTGTTTGTTATTCTTTTTAAGGAGTTTGGCATATCCATTTTGTTAGCCTGTTGCTACAGATGCAGTGCTCATCCTGGGACAAAATTTGCTTTGCCCTGAAATTAAAGTTTTAAAAATTCCAAGTTTCTGGGCAGGCTGGTTGTGTGAAGTGGCAAGTAGGTATCTGCCCATGTGTGTTTCTGGACTTATGGTAAACTGAACACATGAGGAACCTATCTGATTGCCCTGTAACTAAAGTATTGAAGAATGCTAGAGCCTCTTTATTTTCCTCTTCTACAGTGAAATTGATTGAAGGATAGATATTGTTGAGGGAATGTAAAAAGCTAAATGGCAAAGACATTGTCTATTATACCTCAGCCATACTTTTGGCTGTGGAGGAAAGGACTGAAATAAGTGCCAAAGATTCAAATGGTTTCATGTATAAGTTAGCTGGGGGGAGGTGTTGAAAGTGGAGGGTCCATTGCTGCTCCTTCAATTTGTTTAAAGAGCTGGTTTAAATTTGCATAAAGACCAGCTCCTTAAACACGACTTAGTGAAAGACTACTTCATCAAAGATAAGAAAGCCAAGCTCGTGCCTCTTCCAGGAGAGAGAGAGAGAGAGATTGTTTCTGGAAGTGGCACAAGTCTATCTACAGAACACGGTAAACTAACAGAGCCAATGGTACAATCTTACATAGATTTTGGTAAGCCACCCTATCTACATTAGCATTAATAACAGAATCACTATGAAAAGCACTGCTGTCATCCTCCATGCATATGACTATCCTTGTTGTCCAGGTCATTTCATTGCACATCTTCACTGAGTGTGTATTGCTAAATTGTCTCTGGTAATGCTAGCTTGAGCTGTCGAAATGTTGACTTGTGAATAATTAATTTTAGTTGGCAAATTATTTATTTGTATCCCAGTGTCTATGTTATTTTATGGAACAGAAAATGATGTAGATACTGAATGTAGATTTCAACATGAATCGTAGCAACAGCTATGGAAATTTCAACATGGAAGATATTATATTCCTTCTAAAAGCCTCTGAGTGTTTTCTCACCTTCATTAGCAGCAACAACCTGGGTTCGATTCCCATCGAACCCATTTATTGTCCCTCAGAACAAGCAAACTGGCCCATGAACACACACACACAGATCTATAGTCAAAAACATACTTAAACTCCCTCATTGGAGGGCTCAGCTGGTCCTAAGGGACAGATGAGGAAAATTGGGAGAATCCCACATGACAACAACAACAGCATAAGAAAAATATTTTTTAAATAATATGCAGGGTTGAACGAATCAGGTTGTATTCAATAAGCATGTTAATGGAATGGTCGCAGAAAGTATTATTATTATCATTTGACACCTCCAGGGAGTCCAAAACTCATTGGAGGTGTCAAATAAGGCACCTTGACTCTACACGCTCTACAACTTTCCTTCTTCACCACTCAACCTTCCACCCGTCATCCACAAACTGCATCATCTACACCAATTCCATCTACTGTCGACCACCACCACTAGTATTTTCACAGACAATCACAAACATTCATGCCCACAGAGGGATTCGAACTCGCTGCCTTTTGGCTGGAGAGTAAATACGGTAACCACTCGGCCAACCAGACTGGCCAGGTATGAATGACTATATGTCTAGGACTGACTATATTTAAAATTTTTTTCTTCAAAAAAATCTCTATTCTCAATTTAACTATACAGATGAAAATGTATCCTGAAATAAATAATTTGTTCATGAGTACTTGGAATTTACATGTAAATGCAAGAACTTAGAAATTATCTACAAGTGCTTCCATGCAGAAACATGCCACGAACATGTTTCTCTGTGAATGCTATTAGGGGCATTTTTGTTATTGAATAAATCTATTAAAATTGAAAATATATATTAAGTTTTTTTTTTATAATGAAGTACCTCTGCTGAAGTTTAGTTAAACGGGTGATTTCAGATCTAAAGTATTCTCTATTTCCAAAATAAATAGATGCTCCAAAGTGACAAATTTTAACACCTGGAATTTCTCTTGCCTAAAAGGAAAAAAAATTATGATCAATAGTTTTGAAAAAAAAAAAGACAAAAAAAAAACAAACTATATATATATACATACACACACACACACACATATATATATATATATCAGTGCCGTCGCATGCCAATTTCAGTTGGGTGTGCTGTCATGTGGGTTATGCAACCCGCGCTACAAATTTCACACTCACACTCACAGACACACACGTACGCACGCACGCACACACACACACACACACATATATATATATATCAGTGCCGTCGCGTGCCAATTTCAGTTGGGTGTGCTCATGTGGGTTATGCAACCCGCGCTACAAATTTCACATAAATTTGACTATATGCATGGGTGTGTGTCCATAGAGAATTTTCCAGGGGGGGGGGGGGAGCTTGGAGACAAATAATTACATCAATAATTTTTTATAATTAGTAATTTAATTAAATAATTACATCAATAAACGTTTTTTTAGCATTTTTTTTTTTTTGCAATTATTTGGCGATGTAAACTATAAATATATTATTATTATTACGGGCAACTCCAAGGAGTCCTTAGACTCATCGAGGGAGGCCCTAAACATAATGTCAAGAACAACTATTCAACATTCACACAGTATCTATCATACACTGCCTTGAACTCATTCACAGTCACTATTTTAATTTAACATCAATTTTAATGATCTTTAATTCTTGGGGAAAAAAGTAGAATTAATACAGTTTTGAGCACAATTTCATATATAAAAAAATTGAATAGCATATTTTATTAAAAATCAACTAATTAATTAATCCCAAAATCCTAAATTAAATTTTTTCAGTTTAAAAGCAAAAAAAGTCATAAAACTAACAAGTAAAATAATATTAAATTACATAGTTACGTTTTAAAAATGTATTTTTCTGTTTAAATTTGTTTCACTATAAATTTACAATTCATACATCACTCAATGATTCACTAGACACAGAGGGCAAACAAACTGGTCTCTGTTCATAACAATAATGAACATTTTTTTCACAAATCAGAAAAAGATGAACCAAATACAGGAACACGTGTTTTATTGCTGCAATAAAATATGTGTTTCATGGCTACCCTGCCATGGACCGAAACAGGCCAATCCATAATAAAATTTTAAGACAGAAAAAAGCATCCAGGATGTAAGATTACATATCTCAATCACTTTTATGATTATAATTTCTGGAATTTTTTACTCGATCCTGGGGGGGGGGGTTCCACATTTTCCCCCACCCCTCTGCAGATGCCCATGACCATGTGATTGCTTTTTATATTGATGTACGAGAGTTTTGAGAGTGCATAGCGCATCAGCACTCATCTTAATTGGTCCAATGCAATTAACTGCAGGATAACTTTGAATACTTCTGCAGTGGGGGGAACAATCAGTTTGTTTTAGGATTTATTAGAAAACAACAATGAATGAGAGTGCTATATTTGGTTGGTATATTTGAAATACTGAAAGATGAAAATATGTGAACCATCATTTATAAGACATGTAAGAATAGGAAAGAATAAGTGAGTAGAAACACTTCCATTAATGGTAAATGAATTATCAATAATTATCATTTGTGATGTGTGTCCTGTAAGTTGCTGGGTAGAGCGAATAGCACAATCCTATAAAGTCTAAACATGAATAAGTGAATTTATGATGGCATAATTTAAAAAAAAAACTTATGAAGAGAGAGAGAGAGAGAGAGAGAGAGAGTATTGCAGGAATAAATATGGTTTGATGGAACAGCAAATCATCTCATAAAATTTGTTGCATATGTTATGTGTATTTCTCAGGTTTGTGTATATTTTGCTCCATTTTCCAAGAATTTTATTTTATTTACTGAGACTCAGTATGCATAACATCCGATCATTATCATAATTTTCCACATTTTTGGGAATCCTACATTCATTTTTTTTTTTTTTTTAGTATCAGCGGTTCTTCTGTCTTCTATCAATCTCACATACGCTGGTATTTTGTTGTAGATCAACAACATCTTATAATACACAGAATATTCATTTTTTTATTCAGGAATGTAGATATTTTTTTACTGTCTGTTGTTTCCGAAGACTAGAATAAAAATGTCTCTATAGGTTAAAAAACTTTGCAACCTCAACAGATGCTATACTGCACAAGCAAAAGGAAAAAACAATTAGCTTTTTTCTCCTAACAACTACTTTCAAATTTTCAGTTCCAGAAAACGTGTAACAGCTGTTTGTAATACAGCCATCGGATACAGAAAGTACTGAACTCATGACAAGTGACAACGTTCAGTTGGATTAGTTGACACAATAACCAATCATAGCCGCTAGGTGAGCTCAAAATGTTAGCTCACTCAGCCTTGTCTTCTCAGTGGTGTAAAAATAATAGAACACTAAGAATTTGATCCGCTGCACCCTCTTTACATCTTTTCAAAGGGCTCAAAGATATATGCATTTTGAAAATCACACCCGGGCTATTAATGCGAATGTGATGCAATGTTTACACATCAAAAAGTGCCCTCTTCATGAAGCACTAATGCTTTATTACCCTCGTGAAGAGGACAATGAAGCAATACTCTTTATTTTTTAGTACACAATTTTAGTATATTGTGTTCAATTTTAGGAATCGTGCGAAGTCCACAAACAATTGGGGGAGTCTTTAATGGGAATAAATGCAAAAATATAATATTGGTGATACTGATATTTCGTGGATGCAAAACTAAGTGAGGGTATCAGCATTTTATGCTGTAGTAAAGGAGAGTGTCTCCTCCTTGTTGCACTTGAAGACTGGAATGGCTGAGTTAGCAGATGACCAAAATTTAATTTGACAATGGTAATGAAGGCATGACAGCAAACTGTGATATAGTCCGGGCACACTCCGAGACAAAACAGAGATGTGGCCAGTCACCATGGAAGAGACAGGAAACTCACCATGTATTACTTCCATAGTAAACCATGTCGGATTTAAGCAATACAGACAAGGTTGACTCTCTGCAACTTTTGTCTCTTGGAAACATTACAGGGAAGAAGAGAAAGAAACTCGGGAACGTAAGATGGATACTATGAAAATAGCATATGAAGAAGATACCTTAAACCTTCCAGGGAGGGGTATCTCCTGATCCTTCACCTCTGAAACCAAGAATCTTCTCTTAAGGCTTGCAACTTGGAATGTAAGGACCTTATATGAAGCTGGGAAGTTCGATAATCTTATACAAGAACTTGAAGCAATGAAAATTGACATTGCTGGTATCAGTGAAGTCAAATGGACTAATAGTGGAAAAATAAATAGAGAGAGCCATTCAATTATATACTTGTGTAGAAACAGTCATAGAAATGGAATAGCATTTGTACTAAAAAATAAGATTGTGCAATCCTTACTTGGATTTTGGCCTATAAGTGACAGGATTAGTGATAAGTGACATTAAAAATTGCAGCTCAACCTTTTAATATTTTTATTGTCCAAATATATGCACCTACTTCTTGATTACCCAGATGAAGATGTAGAATGTTTCTATGAAGACATTCAAAATGCACTAAACAATGCTAAATCAGATGACATAATTATCATTATGGGAGATCTAAATGCTAAAGTAGGCTCAGAAAAGATCTCTTCCTGCATGGGAAACCAGGGCCTGGGACATAGAAATCCAAGAGGAGAAAGATTAATACATTTCTGTGAAGAAAACAAGCTGGTAATAGCAAATACTTTATTTAGCCATCCTCCTAGACTTTTCCATGGAAAAGTCCCAGAGACAGCTGTAGGAACCAGATTGACTATATAATGATTAAAAAAAAGATTCCGGAATAACATCTTACAAGCCAAAACATACCCAGGGGCTGATATAGGATCAGACCACAACCCTGTAGTCATTAAAGCAGCAATAAAATTAAAGAAAGAAAACAATGAAACCTCTAAACATAGAAAAATATGATCTTAGCTCCCTTAAAAATCAAGAAATACAAGATAAATTTTTAAAGGAACTGAACAATCCACTGCCACTGCAGTTAATGTTCCTAATCCCACCAAGTATCCTTACCCTAAAGATGAGATTGAGGATAGATGGCAGAAATTTAAAGAGGGCATAAAAAAGGCAGACTCATTTTTTACATTTTACTCATTTTCTTCTCAAATTTCCAAATTTGAGAAGAAAATGAGTAAACCCTGGATGAATGAAAGATATTGAAAATGATGGAGGAAAGAAAGAAAGAAACACAAAAATCGTCCTTAAGATAAGAACTTAAACAAGGAGATCAGGAAAGAATGTAGGATTGCAAAAGAACTCTGGCTCAACAACAAATGCAAGGAAATTGAACTTCTGGACAAAAACCAGAGAACTTCATGAACAAGTTAAGGAGCTAACTAGCAAATCTTGCAAAAGGGTAGGCTCTCATTGCATTGAAGATACCAGTGGAAACATCCTAATGGAGAAAGACAAAATAAGGGATAGATGGGTAGAGTATTCAAAGGAACTCTACAATCATGATAGAATAGATAAGCCAATGCAAGAAGATTTGGAGGGGCCTACTATTCTTACCTAGGTAGTAACAAATGCCATGAGGAAACTGAAACCAGGAAAAGCTCCAGGAATGAATGGAATTATAGCAGAATATCTAAAGACTTTAGATGATAAGGCTATAAGATCACTGACTGACATATGTAACAAAATATACGAAACTGGACACCGGCCAAAAGATTTTAAGCCTTCAACGTTCCTACCAATACCTAAAAAATTGAAGACAATCAAATGTGAAGAATACAGAACAATCAGTCTGATCAGTCAGATATCAAAAGTTGTTATATATCATCCTAGAAAGAAATAAACATAAAATCAAAATGAAAATTAATGAAACACAATTTGGTTTCTTTCCAGGAAAATAAAGGAACTACAGAAGGACTCTTCAACATTACAACTATTATAGAAAGATGCTTGGAGAAGCAGATGGTAAAGATGCCAGATTACTGATAAATCTAATTTGGGAGCAAACTGCCTCAATAAAAATATCAGGAGAAATCTTGGAGGAATTCCCAGTAAAGAATTCCCAGTATTTTTCGCAATGGATGCGTTGCGGAAACTGCTACATGTATGCACCGAAAAATGTGAAGGATCTGTGGTCGGTCTGGCAAAATGAAAAGAAAGAAAATGTCGACGTATGTGAGAAGTGTCGGGATAGGCTGGAGCGTTTAGGAATGGAAGCTGACATCGGGACCGTAGCGGAAGAACTTCGGCGGGAGTTTATGAAAATGAAAAATGACCTTCATCTTCTTCATGAGGAAGTGGAAGTGATCGGTAAGGAGATACTGGAAGTTAAAGCTGAGTTTAATGTGTTAAACAGAGAAATTAGGACTATAGAGATTACTTTAGCTGAAGTAACTAGAACAGGATTACATATGGGTGAGTCTTTGGTGAATGATTCAGTAATAAATAGTATGGGAGTGATTGGGAGTCAACATAATAAAACCACAAGTGGCCAAGAAGAAATGAGATGTAGTGAGAGTGGGGGGGGTAAGTAATAGAGAGTTGAGTAATGAAGCTGGGAGAATCATGCTGAATAGTGTAGAGGATGAGTCCATGAGTGTGAACTTGAATGAAGTTAATAGTGGTAAAATATATGGTGATTCTATGATTAAGGGTATGGAGAGTGGTATACATGAGGAGTGCTTGGCTGATGGTACAATAGAAAGAGTGGCTTTAGCAATAAAGAGAGGGCATGAAACAGACAAGATGATAGTTATGGTGGGTACGAATGACCTGAGAGGTAGTATAAATCAGGTAGGAAAAGATTTAAGAACATTATTAGATATTGTGAAGAGGAAAAGTGTCAACGGGAGAATAGTGTGTGTGCTGCCTCATTTTGACAATTACGAGTTAAGTAGACGAGCAATGATAATGAATGATATGATTGCAAGAATGTGCAGAAAAAGAGGTCTGGAGTTTGTTGATGTTTGGAGTGTGTTTGAAGGAAAAAGGCAGTTGTATGCTAGAGATGGACTGCATCTTAACATGGAAGGACATAAGAGATTGAAGAAGTTATTGTTTTCTGAACAGGTTGAAGTTATTGGGCAGGGAAACTAATATTGAAAAGGTTGAGTGTAAGAGAGAGAAACTTTAGCACTGATTGTGTATTTATTGATCCTTATAGGCAGAATAAATTGCAGAAGAGAGGGGGAAAAAATCGGCATAGGACTACGGTAGTTAGTGACTTATATATCAGTTCTAAAGCCGGTACAAGATCTAGAGGGAATCTGCAATTTTTGTATACCAATGCTAGAAGCATTAGAAATAAGAGAGAAGAATTTTTGGCATTAGTCAGTGAAATCTCACCAAAAGTTGTAGGCATTAGTGAAACTTGGCTGTCAGCAGAAGATGTGGTCACTGGAATTGAATGTGATGGGTACAGTATTTTCAGGGAGGATAGAGAAGATAGAACAGGAGGAGGAGTACTGTTGATGATAGCTGATGTGTTGCAGCCAAAGAAAGTAGTATATCATGATGATAGACATGTGAATGAGAGTTCATTTGAGGCAGTCTGGTGCGAAATAGTGACCAACGCAACCAAATATACAGTTGGATGCTGCTATAGGCCAGGGAGTACAGGGGGAGATATTGAATTCATGCATCAGCAACTTAGTGCAATGAGTGAAGGCTTAGTGATTATTATGGGGGATTTTAATTATGGTGATATCAATTGGAAGGAGGAAATATCACGCAGCAAAAAGGAAATGGAGTTCATACATCTGCTACGAGATAATTACTTGAAACAGCACGTAACTGAAGGGACACGTGGTGTGAGAGTGTTGGACCTGGTTATTGGTTCAGAGGTTATATGCATAAGTAAGGTGACCTCGTTACCTCCAGTTGGTGAAAGCGATCATGTGGTATTGACTTGGGAGGTTGCAAAATCTGTGGATTTTTCTATTAAGAAGGGGTATGTACGAAACTACAGGTTAGGCAATTATAACAAGCTTCGGAGTGAGCTTGCAGCCATCCCATGGCAGAACATATTGCAGGGGAAAGATGTTAGCAGTGCTTGGGATAAAATCAGCAGGTATCTGAGGAAAGCAATATCAGATTGTGTCCCCATGGTCAGGAGGTCAAACAAGGCAGGCATTAGATGGATGAGCAGTAGTATCAAGCTTGAACTACAAAAAAAGAAAATGTTATGGAGAATTTACAAGGAGAAGGGTGATCAGGACACCCATGAGCAGTACAAGGCTCAAGCTAGGAAGGTTACCAGCATAGTAAGAAAAGCTAAATCAGATTATGAGAAGACCTTAGCCAAAGAGATCAAGGGTAATCCCAAAGAGTTCTTCCGCTATGTGGCAAGTAAGAGGAAGAATGACTTCGGAAGGATAACCTTAGTGGGTGCTGATGGTATTGAGGTGACAAAATCAGATGTAATAGTCGAGTTACTGAGTGATCACTTCTCAAAAGTCTATCACCCAAGTGAGGATATCTCTATACCTATAGCAATACCTAATGTGAGAATTGAAGCTAAAGAATCAGAGGTATTAAATATATTGCGAAACTTAAATGCAAACACTGCGGTAGGCTTAGATGGAATATCAGCTCGGGTGTTGCGTGAATGTGCAAATGAATTGTCAACCCCTCTTACCTGGATATTTAATTTAAGTTTGAACTCTGGTATGGTCCCTAGGGAGTGGAAGTTAGGCAAAGTGGTTCCTTTGCATAAGGGTGGCTCTAAAACTGCAGTATTGAATTACAGACCAATCACCATCTCAGGAGTAGTGGTAAAAGTATTGGAAAAGTTGGTTAAAGACAAAATTCAAGAATGGGTGGATCAGGATATGATACTCTATAGAGGCCAACATGGTTTTGTTAAAGGTAGATCCTGCCTTAGCAATCTATTAACTACCCATAATAGAATAACATCAGAGTTGGACAAAGGAACTGGCTACACAGTGGTACTTCTGGATTTTGCTAAGGCTTTTGACAGGATACCCCATAGAACACTGTTACGCAAATTGGAGCAGATGGGAATGGATATTAAATTGGTGATATGGATAGGAGAATGGCTCAGGGAGAGATACCATAAGGTGGTGTATGGAGGAGCCGAGTCCAGAATGAGGCAGGTGACCAGTGGTGTGCCTCAGGGCTCTGTGCTTGGGCCAATGTTGTTTAATTTGTATATAAATGATATAGGAAACGGCTTAAAGGGAGATATTCAGTTGTTTGCTGATGATGCAAAGTTGTGTAGTGCAATAAAAAATCAAGCTGATGTTGAAAGTTTGCAGGAGGATTTAAATAAGCTGGTAAAATGGGCAAAAGAAAATGGATATCAGTTCAATGTGGAAAAGTGTAAAGTCTTGCATTTTGGGATTAAAAGATTACCAGCTGTGTACTACATAGATGGAAAGGTACTCCAAGAGATTGATGAGGCTAGGGACTTAGGGGTATTGGTAGATAAGGAGATGAAGTTCAGAGGACACATTGCTAAGGTGTCCAAGATTGCACATAGGATTACTTGGTTGTTGAGGAACACACTGACATCCAGAGATAAAGAGGTTATTATTCCCCTTTATAAAGCATTGATACTTCCACATTTGGATTACTGTGCTCAGGTCTGGTCACCTGGATTCCTTGGAGATGAGGAGGCTGTGGAGAGGGTTCAGAGAAGAGTGACCAAGTTGGTGAGTGATATAAAAAATGCTCCCTACATTGATAGATTGAGAGCTTGTGGATTGCAGAGATTGGTTGATAGGCGAAGAAGAGGGGATATGATAGAAACATTCAAATTACTAAAAGGTTTTTATAGGATTGATGCAGGGGAAATGTTTCAGCTGTGTGATAGTGATGGAAGAACAAGAGGTCATCTCTGGAAATTAAAGAAGAGTGTGGTTAACAAAGGTGTCAGAACAAGGTGTTTTGCCTGGAGGGTGGTGAATGAATGGAATTCATTGCCTGACTTTGTTGTGAGCTCTTCATCTGTAAATGAATTCAAGAAGAGATATGACAGATATTGTTTTGCTAGTTTGGGTCTCCTGCGATGAGTCTACTGACTCCATGGAGATACCTGTAATAATAATAATAATAATAAAAAAATAAGAAGGGTGTCAGGCAAGGCTGTGTTCTTTCTCCTATATTGTTTAACCTCTATACTGAAAATATCTTCCAGCAATTAGAAGAATTTAAAGGAGTCAACATAGGAGGCAGGAATATAAACAACTTAAGATATACAGATGATACAGTATTGCTAGCTGAAAATAAAAAAGATCTTCAAAACCTACTAGAAGAGACGCTGAAGCTAAGTGAAAAATATGGATTTAATTTCAACTTCAAAAAAACCAAAACCATGCTGGTAACAAGAGAAAAAGGGAAAATACCTGATATAAATATTAAGATCAGAGGAAATACTTTAGATCAAGTAGAGAGTTATATATATTTGGGTCAACTAATTACAGAGGATGGAAAGTATGATAAGGAAATATTAAGAATATAAATTACTAGATCAACCTTCATTAAGCATGAAAAACATTCTGACCTGAAGGGAAATTCACACAAAAACAAGAATTAGGCTGTCCAAATGCTACATATGGTCAATACTGCTATATGGAGCAGAAACCTGGACAATATCAAAATATTGTGAAAATAAACTAAAAGCCTTTGAGATGTAGATCCTCAGAAGAATTCTTAGAGTCCCATGGACTGCCAAAAAAAACTAATTTAGAAATATTAGAGATGATTGGAGAAGATAGGAATCTGTTGAAAACCATTAAGAAAAGGAAAACCACCTATCTTGGTCACATACTAAGGCATGAAGCCCTACAAAACACACTTCTAGAAGGAATGATATAAGGAAAAAGAAGAAGAGGAAGACAAAGAACAGATTGGATGGGAAATATTAAGGATTGGACCTTTTTGTCCTATGAAGAATGCAAAAGAGAAGCACAAAAACCATACATAGTGGAAGCCCATGGTAGTCAACCTCCTGGAAGGAGAGGACATCTGACAAAACAAAAAAGCACATCTCCTTGCAGATATGTATGGTGCTATACATATCTGTAAGGAGATGTGCAGTTTGTGCAGTGTTTATTTTCACAATATTTTGATATTGTCCAGGTTTCTGCTCCATATAGCAGTATTGACCATATGTAGCATTTGGACAGCCTAATTCTTGTTTTTGTGTGAATTTCCCTTCAGGTCAGAATGTTTGTCAGATGTAAATACCCAGGTTGATTTACATCTGGATCTACTTATCCACTGATGAGACCTCAACAAAAGTCGAAACTGGTCTGGGTAGTGATAGTGACCCCATCCCCCCATATTTTATAGCATCGTACATATCTGCAAGGAGATGTGCTTTACATTATGGGAAAATACTAAGGAAAGTGATCAGAGCTTACTCCACCTTTACCGAGTTTCCCCTATTATGAAAGGTTTGCTTATGCTTGGATCTGCCGAAACTTTTATAGTTTTTATGTTCGGCATGAAACTCTTGTAGTTTCTACGCATGGATAGGCTTATGTGTTCATCAGACATGTTGTAATAAGTTTCACGGTATGATAAGAACACAGATGGTTAAGAAAATAACTATTTATCAACTTAAAAGCTAATATTTCGCTGGTATTATATCCAGCATCTTCAGAGCACACAACACAAAGTTTGTTACAAATGCAAGACAACCACAATCCAGTGTAACAGTGGGGCTAGTATAAGTGATTGCAGTGTGCAACACAAGACTAAAGTCCTAATATGGCGGCATCTAGGTTGTGTGCTCTGAAGATGCTGGATATAATACCAGTGAAATATTAGCTTTTAAGTTAATAAATAGTTATTTTCTTAACCATCTGTGTTCTTATCTTGTAGTTTCTCTATTCGGATTTAAAATAATGTTGGATTCAATATCCACTTAATTTGAATTGTTATTTAATTTGTTACTTTTGAAAATATGAAAAAATAAAAATAAAATCTCATGCTACTTACATCTGGATATTTTTTAATATTTCGATATAAATCTGATCCTGCTACTTGTCCTAAAAGACATGTCTCGGGACTATAAAAAAAATAAATAAAACATACGCCATTATATAAATGAAAAATATATCATTGTAATACTGCTTATACAATATTCTTCATATTATTAATAAAAGCAGTTAATTAAGAAATGATGGATAAAAAGCATTATTAAACATCTATAAAGAGGTTACCAAGTTTTTTCTTATGACAGAGAGAAATGTAAGGAAGAGTTAAGAAAGTGAAACTAAATTTGGATGTAAATGAAAGAAAATTAAAGCATATGGTTTTAGCTTCCTTCTGCATTTAGGTAGAATTCCTTTTTTGATGAAAGTCGATTTTGTAGCAATTGTTGCACTAATAAAGCAAGATATATTTATTTATTAACAGCAGTGCAAAAACACGAAAGAGAAATATATTCTGCTTTTATCTTTACCCAAGCACAAGATTCAGTGGAATGCATATATATATATTGTTTAAAGTGTGTGTGTGTGTGTGTGTGTGTACACACACACAATTGAAACAATAAATTGCACAATAACCACAGTAATTAACTTTAATGAAATGAAAGTACAGATATTTTGAACTGAAAATAACAGCACATCATCAGCACATAGAAACAAGCAAATCCAAGAAATGGGAACACAAAGTACATACAGCAGTCAGTGGTTTACCAATTAAAAACTGTTGCTGCATGCTAGAAATTAATTTTTATTAAAAACTACTTTTGATGGTTACATAAAATAAGAATCTCCCAAACTTTTGGGAGAGAGAGACAATCATGCCGCCTCAGATTTGGCTGATGTAAAAGGGCTAAAAGTTGCCAAAAGGCTACAGGTTCGAATCCCGTCGTGGGTATGGATGGATGTTTGTGATTGTCTGTGAAAATACTAGTGGTGGTGTTGGGCGGCAGATGGCATTGGTGAAAATGATGGTGGTAGTTGCGGTTAGTTGTAGTTGGTGGATTGAGTGGTGGAAATGGAGAATTGTAGAATAGGTGCTCTCCCTCGATGAGTCTTTGGACTCCTTGGAGGCGTCACGTAATAATAATAATAATAATAATAATAATAATAATATGAAAGAGTTGTTGAAAGAAGTGAAAATGAAGAGTAAGGATGTAAAGATTGCAGGTCTGCTGCTTCGGTATGACAGGAAAAGTTGAGAAGAAGGGCCATGATTACCAATGAGTCAATGAGAAGATTGTGCAGGAAAAATGGTGTGCAGTTTATAAATGTAGTGAATTTAAGGATGAAAGCAGTTATTATTATGGGTGACTCCAGGGAGTCCTTAGACTCATCAGTGGAGGCACTAAACATCATGTCCACACAACTATACGACATTCTCACAGTATCTATCGTACCTTGCCTTGAACTCACTCACCGTCATAGCACCCACAACAGACTCAGGCAGCTTATTCCACTCATTTACCACTCTAAAAGTAAAGACCCCAGCTCTAACACTCTTGCTAACCACACTCTTGCTCAGCTTCCATAGGTGTCCCCTAGTTCTCCCGCCACCAGTCCTGATCTGAAAAATATCCTCTGAATTAATCCTATAGAAACCCTTTAGCAATTTGAATGTCTCAATCATATCTCCCTTTTCCACCTATCAACTAATTTCTGCAACCCACAAATCTTCAACCTATTCTCATAAGGTTCATTCTATAAACCTGCTATCATCTTGGTCACTCGCCTCTGGATCCTCTCCACACTCTCCACCCCATCAAGAAGAAACCTAGGTGACCAAATCTGGGCACAGTAGTCGAGATGAGGTCTTATCAAGGCTCGGTACAGAAGTACAATAACTTGCTTATCTCTGCTCGTCAAAGTATTTTTCAACAACCAAGTGAGTTGATGAGCTGATTTAGCTACTTTTGCAATGCGCTCCCCTAAACTTCATCTCCCTATCCACCAACACTCCCAAGTCCCTGGCCTCATCAAGCTCCTAGAGTACAGTTCCACCAATGTGGTATACTGCTGCTAATCTTTTCACCCCAAAATCCCAAAATGCATAACCTTACATTTTGTCACATTAAAATGACATCCATTTTCCTTAGCCCAGAACTCCAATTCATCCAAGTTGTCCTGCAATTGTTGACATCTTCTGCATTCACTGTATGCTGATGGACTACATCTGAATGGGTTTTGGAGTTTAGATGTTTGGAGAAAGTGTTATTTAAGTGAGAGTTTGGAAGGACAAAACCAGAGAAACTAGAGATATTGGGGGTGGGGGATGCAAACAAGAATGTGTCTGCCACGTCTGGAATAAACGAGTGTGTATGTACAGAAATGACTAGGGAGTGCTGAATGCGATTACATAGGATTCAGATTTGAGTGGGTTGGTAATGACATTATATGTGGGTAATTGTGGGTAAAAGAGGATGTTGAAATGACAAATGCCAGAAGTATCAGGTATAAAGGAGAAGTGTTTTTTTTTAGTATTGATCAGTGTGATGGTCAAAAATTATAGCCATCCATGAGACCTGGTTGACAGAAAAAAATATATACTTACAGTAACAGAATGTAAATGAAATTGTATTTTCAGGAAAAAAAGAGAGATGGTTAATTTCAGGTGTCTGGTGTGAGATAGAGGCCTGTAGGACAAGATATATTGTTAGTTTCTGCTACAGACTAGAAGGTCCACATGAAGATGTAGATGCCATGTATCAGCAGATTAACACAACAAATGCTGGCTGAACAATTATTACAGGAGACTTCAGTTATTGAGGCATAGATTAGAGGGAGGGAAGGGGGCATGGCAAAATGGAACTGGAATTTATACAGTTGTGATGGAATAAATACCTGAAACAGCATGTTATAGAGGAGACTAGGAATTTGAAAGTGTTGGATCTGGTGACAGCATCAGAACATAAATCCATAACAAAGATAGACACCCTGCCTTCAATTGAGGAGAGTAACCGTACAGTCTTGGTCTAGGAAGTTGCTAAATACGTAGAATTCTCTGTCAAGAAAGAGTTTTTGTTGAGCTATAAAACTAGCAATTATGAAAGACTTATGAGACATAGTTCATAACATAGGAGACATAGTTATAAACCCACAAAAAACATCGAAAATCCAATAAAAAAAAAATCAGAACATAAATCTATAACAAAGATAAACACCCTGCTTCCAATTGAGGAGAGTAACCGTACAGTCTTGGTTAAAAGGCAATAGAAATCTAACCAAACAACCCACCAATACTAATTCTTACCGAAAAAAAAGTTTCCACATCCACTTCACCAACATTCATGGCCTAAACAACAGCAATATAAGTGATGTGCACCTCCACCTAACAGTCATCTGAACCATAAACTACTATTCCTTTCAGAACTCCAACAGCACTATACACCTCAACTGCCCAAACTAACATTACATTGGTCTTTCCACAAGTTTGTGAGAACTGACAAACCATGCCAGAGACTGCAAATTCTTGACCCCCCCCCCCCCACTGCTTGATCTGCTTTGACTCAAAATTTCTCTAACAAATCAACCTGTCCTTTTCATATGCTCTCCTTCTATCACTCTCCAAACTCTATCAACCACTCTGACCTTTCTCTATCTAAAGCTCGACTTTCTGCACTCATATTAGCTCCCCTTCTCCAGTTTCACCGATCAATCAGGCAGGGATGCTGAGGTGTTTGCCATCAGCAATGACCTATCTCAGGTCATCAATCTTCCCACCAAAATACCAGACAACCCCCTACTAATCTGACAACATACTTGACCTCTTCCTAACAAGTTCCCTTCCAGATATACTGTGGTTGTTAGTTCTCTTCTTGGAAACTTGAACTACAACCTCATACAAGTCCCTTTTGCTGCAGAACAACCTACACCCACCAGTTCACAGTCTCGTGGTTCCATTGGCACTACAAAAGTGCCAAATGGGAGGATCTCCACAATTTCTATTCCTCCTTTCCACGGTTCGACTACTGCTTCAGCTCTTCTGATCCAAACACTTGCTCAGGCTGAATAACAGAAATCATCCTCACAGGAATGAAGGCTTTCGTTCCTTATTCTAGTCCAAACTCCCACCATCCAAGCATTGGTTCTCAAAAAAGTATGCCAATGCTGTAAAAGAAAAAACTTCTGCTTACCACAATTGGCTCAAGACCAGCTGCCCTCTCTGCAGCCTATACTGCAGCCTGCAACAGTTGTAAAAGAATCATCACCAAGTCCAAGTCAGACAACTCATGCTGCAAACTCAACTCCTGCCCAAATGGCAGTTGCTCCTTCTAGTTCCTTGCCAAGGCCAGTGGGAGCAATTTCTGCCAACTCAGGTTTCCACCACTCTCACATCCAGATGGTACTGTAGTCACCTCACCAAAAGACAAATCCAACTTACTTGCATCACTCTTCTCTTCCAATTCCTGCTTTGATGACCTGGGCAATGTTCCCTCCAATTCACAAACAATGGCTCCCTTCATGTCTCTATAGTCTTCTGACAAAAAAGAAATCCGAAGAATTCTTAATAACCCGAATACAAACAAGGAATCTGGTCCTGATGGTATCCCACCTATTGTGTTAAGAAATTGTGTCCCAGAACTAAAACCTATCCTGTATCTCCTCTTCAATCTATCCTATTCAACTGGCATCTACCCGACAACATGGAAACAAGTCCAATCCAGCCCATCCCAAAAAAAAGTGATAAAAGTCAACCAATGAACTACCATCCAATTGCTCTCACTTCTGTTCCTTCAAAAATTATGGAGAAGGTCATCAACAACCAACTCTTGAACCATCTAGAGACATACCAACTAATCAGTGACCAGTAGTATGAATTCTGGCACTCACGATCTACAGCTAATCATCTTGCTTTCATCGCTCACCTATGGATTCAAGCCATGGAGAAATTTGGAGAAACTTGTGTGGTTGCCCTCGACATTTCAAAGGCATTTGATCTGGTGTGGTACAAGGGCTTACTCACCAAATTGCAATCTTATAGTCTGCCTTCTCTACTCTACTACTGGATCGCCAACTTTCTCACTGGCCACTCACTAAACGTTATGGTGGATGGCTTACTCTCCTCAGATTTCCCCACCAATGCAGGAGTATCCTAGGGGGGGGGTCTGTTTTTACACCCACTCTCTTTCTCTAGTATATAAACGACCTGCTCTCACAGACTTCCAATCCTATCCATAGCTTTGCTGATGACAGTACACTCCATTCCTTCTTTTCATTAGACAAACCTGTTAGTGCTCAAGTATTAGACTCCTCAAGATCTACCATGACCAGGGGAACTAAATTCAGATCTCCTTGCTGTATCCCAGTGGGGGGAAAGGACAACCTTGTAAACTTCAATGCCACCAAAATTCAGTTCTGTCTGATCTCTCTCAAGAAAGAGCTCACATCCCTCCCCTTATCATCAGTTCTGTGCATGTCAAAAGAAGGAGAATCCATTCCGATAATGGGGTAATTAATCAATTCGTATTGTGGGATGAGTGTTTATTATTACACATCGGGAAATGAACTTATCTTTTATGATCATTGTAGTTTTTAAAGTGGTAACTATTTTGCTTGTATAACAGTTTGTATAACAGAAAATTTTACGATATAAAGCATGCGATTTCACATGTTGGTGACCAATTTGTACATAGCCTTATTTCTTTCTCCCCTTCAGCATGAATTGACTCTTCTTGGCAGTCTGCCAACGACAGCTCTTGCTTCTGTGGTTGGACTATACTGAGATATCCAAACACAATATCATATTTATCTTCTTGGACTGACTTGCACCTCTGATCCTTTCCTGGCACAAAATATTTCAACTATAGCTTCTGCAGCCACCAAAAAACTTGGTGTACTCTTTTGCACAAGACACTACTTCACACCTTCAGAGCTAAAGAATGGAGTAAGCTAACTCTATACAAAGCCCAAATCTACCCAGCCATGGAATATTGCTCCATTCTTTGGGGCAGTGCACCAAAATCCTCTCTAAGCTTGATCAATTCTATCCAGAAGAGGGCAGTCCAGCTAATTAATGATCCCTCTCACAAAGATCCACTTCAATCTCTCTCTCTCTCTCTCTCTCATAGATGTTCAGTTTCTGCCTTGTGCCTCTTCTACAGATACTTTCATGCACAGCTCTACTGAATTGGCCACTATTATTCCACCACTCTCCTCCAAAATCATTAAAACAAGAGCCACTTCTAACCAACACCCTTTTATAGTCCATCTTAAAATTCATCACACCAACTTTGCTGCCTCCACTTTTATATTCCACGTACTTCTGTCCTTTGGAACAGTCTCCACCACTCTGCCGTCTCCAAAAGATTTCATTCCTCAGCTGTTCAAGCAAAATGCAAACAGATTCTTCCTTTCTTCTATTCCTCCTCTTGCCCACACATGGTATTAATGTGCTATAGGTCTTGTGGTCATTTGTGTATGTGTGGACCAGATATTTAAAAAAAAAGGAGGAATCTTGGAGCAGTGCCATGGCTTGAGAAGCTACAAGGAAAGAATATGAGTAGTACATGGGACGTGGTCAGAGAATGTTTGAGAGAAGCAGTATCAAACTGTATACCCAAGGTCAGGACGATAAACTAAGTCAGAATTATGTGGATCAGTAGAGATATACATGTAAAGCCAGAGCTGCAAAAAAGAAAACACCGTGGAGGGAATATAATGAAAAAGGTGATCGGCATACACATGAGCAGTACAAAGTACAAGCAAGAAGAGTGACTAGAATGGAAAGAAAGACCAAATCAGATTATGAGAGAAAATTAGCTAAGCAGGACAAAGTAAATCCAAAAGAGTTTTATCATTATCTAGCAAGTAAGAAAATTACTATGGTAGGATGATTTAATCAATGCTCATGGGTAGAAGGTGAGAGAGGCAAAAAAAAAAAGTTCAGTTGCTGAATAATAATTTTGCAAAGGTGTATCATCCAGGTGGTGATATTGCAGTTGCTGATGTGACAGAGATGCATTTTAAAATCGAAGTAGATGAACAGGAGGTGTTCAGCATATTGAAAAATATCGATGTGAACACAGTAGTAGGGCTGGATAGCATGTCAGCCTGTGTACTAAGTTAACATGCAAGGGAATTGGCATTGCCTTTGATGAAGTTGTTCGATCTAAGTCTGAGCTCTGGAAAGATCCCAAGTAAATGGACAGAGGATACGATAGTTCCATTACATAAAGTTGGCTCCAAGATAGAAATACCAAACGACGGGCTAATTAATATATTGGGAATGGTTGTTAAAGGTATTGGAAAAGTTAGTGAAAGGTAAAATACAACAGTGCATTGATAGGAATGCGATACTCTATAGTGGGCAGCATTGCTTTCTAAAGGGTAGGTCCTGTCTTAGTAACTTATTCACATTTTATAATAAAGTGACAGCAGAATTGGATAAACGTAATGACTACACCATGATACTGCTTGACTTTGCCAAGGCATTTGACAATACCACATGGAAAACTATTACAAAAGTGAAGAGGATGGGAATGGATATGAGGCTAAGTATCTAGTGACAGACACAAGAGAGTAGTTTATGGTGGTGTAGTCTAGGAGAATGATGGTGGCTAGTGGAGTGCTTCAGGGTTTGGTACTAGGACCACTACCCTTTAATTTGTATGTCAATGATATAGGGGAAAGCTTTAAGGGTGGATATTCAGTTGTTTGTTGATGATGCAAAACTGGGAGCAGATAACAGTTGATAAAGGTAATGTAGATATCCTGCAGGATGATTTAAATAAATTGGCATTATGTGCAAAGGATAATGATTGTCAATTTAATGTTGCCAGCCAGGTTGGCTGAGTGGTTAGCTTATCCACCCTCCAGCTAAAAGGCTGCGGGTTTTAATCCCACCAAACTCTGTAATCCAAATTGCTTTCAAATGCTCTTCATAACCTACATTCCAGAATCCTGATATAACTTTGGTTGTTCGTCTTTGAACCTTCTCTTTTGTTTTCACATCACAAAGAAAACCAGGTGACCAAATATGAGCACAGTAGTCCATGTGTGGTTGAACTAATGCCTTATATAGAGGCACCACCACCTCCTTATCCCTACATGTCAATGGACTTTTTATTACAGCAGTAATATGATGCGTAGCCTTGCAATACCATGAGCACAAGATCCCAAATCTCATCCACTTCACAAAGTACAGCTCCACAAATACAGTATATAGTTTTATATCTCTGTACCACAAAGTGTAATAACTTACACTGTTTAATTTTTGCTGGTGCATGAAAAAAAAAAAAAAATTCACCTCAGTGGATGTCAGACCCATGGAAATACTGAGCAACTGTGAACTTGTGATGATGATGATGATGATGAGATGGATTTTGGCCCTTGGTGTCATTTTCCCACTGATGCTCATAAAAATATATCTAGAGTATTTTTGTGAGCATCAGTAGTTGTCCACTGAGCGATGAGTATTGCTTTTCAGTACAGGCAGCCCTCGGTTTATGCCTCACTTCCGTTCCTAAAAAAACGGGTGTAAACTGAATCGGCGTAAAACGAACCCAATTTTAATGGGAGATACAAAGTTATGTTCCATGCAGTCAAAAAATATGCACATGAAGTATGTGTAACATTATTATATTTAAAGCTTTAATAATACATACATATAAATTTGTTAAAATAAAATTATTAATAACGAAAACAAAACAAAATTATATACAAAAAATATGAAGTATTACATATTTCTATGTTGAAGTTCCTGGTTTCGGATCACCTGCATTTTTTTAAAAAAAAGTATCCCGTGTTAACTGCCTAGATTTTCTTTTTCTTTCTTTAACAAGTTCAGTGTAAGGTCAAATAGATGCGATTACACTCCTTTTTATGTTTGCACTCCATTCCCAATTGTGGTCCATTTTGCAGAGTTCATCAGTCAATGTTTCAATGCTTGCAAGGATATGCTGTAAATCTTCCATTTTCATATCTCTCAGAAGACCTTCTTTGTTTTCTTTCTCCTCCTTTGAATGTTGGCTTAATTGTTCAGTCAATTCTCTTAAGTCTTAATTGGAAAGCAGTTTATCATGGCTCTCTAAGACTTCTGTTACATCTTCAGCTGTAATATCATCCAATCCCACCTATCACAAAAGCTTGGTAACGTCTTCAATAACATTCTCCTCTTGCTCTAATTCCTCGAAGTCGTGCATAAATGCTGGAAGAAGTTTTCGCCATGCTCCTTTTAAACACTTTGCTGACACTTCGTTCCAAGCTGCCTTGATGTTGTTAATGCCCTTCAAAATATCAAATGACAGCCAATAGTCTTTAATAGCTTTTCCTGAAGTGTCCAAGACTCTTACCATTTCTATAAATGTTATACGGAGGTAATAGGTTTAGAAGATTTGATATAATCCCATGATCCATCGGTTGCAAAAAAGCAATGTTGTTTTGGGGGCATGTAAACAACCTTGACATCCAATGGTGTTCTTACTTCAGCAAGGTTTTGAGGATGTACAGGGGCATTATCCAAGAGAAGCAGTGCCTTGGCTGGCAAATCATTTTCTTTACAGAAGCGAAGCATGGTAGGACAAAAATAATTTGTGTACCAATCTATAAAAACGTCTTGTGTAACCCAGTCTTTATTGCTCCATTTACAATAGACTGGCAGCATGGCTTTTAGACTCTTGAAGGTGCGTGGTGTCTGTGAATGGTACACCGACATTGGTTTAAGCTTCAAAGTTCTGGAGACATTTGCACCCAACAAAAGCGTAAGTCTATCTTTTGCAGCTTTAAAACCTGGAGCAGAACATTCTTCACAGGAAATGAAGGTACGTGATGGCAATTTTTTCCAGTAGAGTCTAGTCTCATCAACATTAAAAATGAGATCAGGAGGATAACTTCCTTGTTCTACACGGTCTTGAAATCCTTTAGGAAAAGCAGCCACTGCCGCAACATCTGTACTTGCCGCCTCACCACATAATTTGACACTATGGTACTTACTTCGAGACTTAAATCTCATGAACCAACCTCTGCTTCCTAAAAATGTTTCTTTGCCTCCATCTGTCTTTTTAAAATCCTCAAAAATTGTTTTTGCTTCCTCAATTATAACAGCCTGCATCAGAGGAATGTTTTTCTGATTCAAGTCATCCCCCCATAATGATAATAATTTTTCCATTTTTTCATGAAATTTACATGTTTTGCATTTAGTACTGCCGTAGATTGTTGCACAGACTGTTTTATTCTATCTGCATTTTTCATAATTGTAGTAACAGTCGATGGAGGTAAGTTCATACTTCTATAGACATTAGCACGTCTGCCCATCTTCCATTCTTCGAATCACCTCCATCTTCTTTTCAAGTGCGATTGATTTCTGCGCCTTCTTAACACCAAGTTCTGCTAACTTTTCTGCACTTCTTTTATCAGACATGGTATGTAATTACGTACTTTATCAATTTAAATATGTATGTAAAAAATATTAAATCAAACAATTAGGTAGATTCAACAGTAAAACTAGGTTTGATACATATACGTCATAGTAGCTTGGTAAACACTCAAACACTAGAGTGCCTGCTAGCGTCGTTTCTCAGTCAGACCACACTCTCTCAGAACATTTACCCCTTGGCTCAATAAGTCTTTCACTTTGTAATGATACTCCAGTGCAGGCACTATTACATTGCAGGATTATCTTTCTCTTCTTTGCAGGCATTGACCCTCTTCTCTGAGTGAAATTCTTTTATTTTTGCAACTAATAATTATAGTTTAGGATTTGAAGATTTCTGTGGCTTCACTTGCTGATAGTGATAACATATAAGCTTCAACACAGAATTTACCATCGGATGAAGAGGTGATACTTTACAGCAATCCCTCGATTAATGCATGTAATGTGTTCTTTTAAACAGGCGCATTAATCGAATATAGTAACCTATGGAAAAATGTATAATTCATTCCTCAGATTTCTTTTTTGACCCTTAAGTTTTTTTTATAAAAGAATTAGGGTATGTCTCAGGGCCTAATTAAAGGAAAACCATGAAGCTGAAAGACAATAAAACATATTCATAATATAAATTTATTATTCTACTTCTTAACAGAGAATTGAGCTAACGTAGTTTGGTGGGCATTCTGTTTTCGTTTTTTCATACAACTGACGGTATGGCCCTATTGCCTCTCCTGCAAATTTTACTGGTTCTCGCTTCACCCAGGGTTAGTCTCTAAGCATTGCTGCTTAAAAATTTTGATTGTACGAAAATTATTTACAAATTGTTTCTGTGAAACCTCCTTTGGGCTTGTCAGTGATTAAATTTTCTTCATATTCTTCAGGATCTTCCTGCTATGTATCTAAATTTAGCAGGTTGGAATCACTCCACTTCTCAGAATGAGATTTAATTAACTTAGATTCATTTGAAAAGCCTCTAAAATCATTTGCAGAATGTGGAAGAAGGTACTTCCAAACGGCTAGCAGTAATTTCATTCGACTTAGCGACTTTATAACCAGGCTGAGATTTCTCTGATTTAGCTAGAAAAGTCTTGGAAGGCATTCGCTTCCAAAAAAAGACTGGTTTCATTGACATTAAATATTTGTTGATCACATTAGTCCCCTTCTTACACAATTTTCTTCAAAATCTCTGGATATCTTCTTATCTGCACTTGCAGCTTCGCCTGTGATTAGAACATTATGTAGGCTATTTATCTTTTTGAAATGCTCAAATCACCAACCCCTAGTGTGAAATTCTTTTTCTTTTCAATCATTGATAGCTCTTTCTTTCAAGGTTGCAAAGAGGTTTAATGCTTTTGATTTAATAAGGCCAGTGTTTAGCAGGATCCGTTTTTGGTTACAATCTTCGATCCATGTAAAAAGAAGTCTCTCTAATTCAATCATTATAATACTTTGATTTCGAGTGCATGCATGATAAACTTGAAGCAGCCTTACCTTTCTCTTTGTGTTTAGCAGTTGATTCACCCATTTTTATGTTCTTGTCCTATCTTTGCTCTGGACTCGCCTTGTTCATTTTTCTTTATTATTTCAAGTTTTTCTTCCAATCAGATTATTTTTTGAATCATTTTCACACTTCTATTTTTTGCTTACTAATTATTTTATTCATGATTAAAGGTTAAGAAAATAATTTAAAATAAAAAAGTAAGAAAACAATTGTACAAGATCTGATAGCAAAATACTATGTAAAGCAGATGACATAAATTTTGGCCATAAATTTGGAACATAGTGTACATGGAAATAGTGTAGTATGAAATTAAAAAATAACTTTGTAAAATGTTTCAAATCAGTAACAATTATTTAATCCTGATGAGTGATATATTAAAATAGTTAGCCATAAAAAATGTATAGATCGAAAATGTTTTAAATGTTTTAAATTTTAACATTTATTTCTAAGATGTATATAGGCGCACTAATCGAATTTGGGTATCGAAAAAAATGACGCACCAATCTGGGATGCATTAATCGAGAGATTGCTGTATTTTCATTTTAACACAAAGATTAACAAATACAAGATTTTCTCCTCCTCTCTGAACTTGAGCCCATGGGTTGGACATTAATAGGCAACATGAGATCAGAGATGTAGTCTGTACTATAAAAGAGGCAGTCAGAGCTGTAAATATTTGTGTTTATAATCTTGATGGCAACTGATACCAAGTTCTGAAAGATCTTAAAAAAAGAGATAAATTACTTTACATCTTGCATATACAAGCCCAACAAGTCACCCTATGATGATTGAAAGTCAGATGCGCACAATAAGAATTAAGACATTCCAAACAGAATACACAGAAAACAGCAATGAGATAATTGATAAAGTCATCTCTAAATGGGGTGTACAGTCAAGGACATATGCAGAGAAGATTGCTCAGAATAAACGGAATACATGTCAGGAAGTATTTCCTTTTTCATGCTGGTGAAGTAGCTGATTCCCAATTTGGTATATATGTGATTTGTGAGAGTGGTAGTTCATCTGCAGTGTCTGCAGTATGACACTTTTAACCACCTGAGCACAGACCGTTCCAACACTAAATGCTTTAACTGTTTGGAAGAGGACCACATTTCAGGATACTGCTCTGAACCATGCAGGAAATGCAGGACAATCACACAAAATTAACAACTGCCTGCATGAAACATATGCAGAAAAAACTGAAGATTAAACAGAATCAAATAATTATTATTATTATTATTACGGGCAACTCCAAGGAGTCGACAGACTCATCGAGGGAAGCCCTAACATCAGGTCAAGAACAACTATTCAACATTCACACAGTATCTATCATACCTCGCCTTGAACTGATGCACGGTCAGAGCACCCACAACAGACTATGGCAGCTTATTCCACTCATTCACCACTTTCCAAATAAAAAACCTAGCTCTAACACCCCTGCTAATCACATTCTTGCCCAGCTTCCATGTATGGCCCCTAGTCCTCCCACCACCAGTCCTGTTTTCGAAAATATCTTCTGGATTAATCTTATAGAAACACTTCAGTAATTTGAATGTCTCAATCATATCACCCCTTTTCTGCTTATTGACCAATTTTTGCAACCCACAAATCTTCAACCTGTTCTCATAAAGTTCATTCCACAGACCTGCTATCATTTTGGTCACTAGTCTCTGGATCCTCTCCACCTCCCCATCAAGAAGAAACCCTGGCACCTATATCTGGGCACAGTAGTCTAGATGGGGTCTTATCAAGGCTCAATACAGAAGAACAATAACTTGTTAGTCTCTGCTTGTTAAAGTATTTTTCAGAAGCCAAGTGATTTGATGAGCTGTTTTAGCCACTTTTGCAATGTGACCCCTAAACTTCAATTCCCTATCCACCAACACCCCCAAATCCCTGACCTCATCAATCTCCTGGAGTACGGTTCCACCAATATGATATACTGCTGCTAATCTTTTCATCCCAAAATGCAAAACCTTACACTTTGCCACATTAAATTGACATCCATTTTCCCTAGCCCAGTCCTCCAAACTCTCCTGCAAAATTTCGACATCCTCTGCACTCACAATTGCTCTACCCAACTTTGCATCATCAGCAAACAAGTGAAAACTTAATCTCAGATCCTTTCCTATATCATTGATGAACAAATTGAAAAGTAGTGGTCCAAGAACAGAACCCTGCAGCACACCACTAGTCACAAGCCATCTTTTGGACTCAACTCCTGAATAAACCACTCTCTGGTATGTCTCCATCAACCACCCTCCTATCCATCTCCACAACCCTATATCCATCCCCATCTGCTCCAGTTTACTGATTAGAGTTCCATGTCGTATCCTGTCAAAGGCCTTGGCAAGGTCCAGTAGAATCACTGTAACCCCATTACCCTTATCCAGTTCAGCCATCACTGTGTTATAAAACATGTGAACAAGTTACTGAGGCATGATCTATCCTTCACAAAACCATGTTGTCCCCCATACAATATCCCATTTTCATCCATCCAATCCTGCATTCTTTTCTTGACTAATTTCTCCAAGACCTTGACAACGATTCCTGATATGCTAATCGGTCGGTAATTTACAACAGCAGTCTTGGAACCTCCTTTATGCAGTGGAACTATTTTCCCCTCCTTCCACCCCCCTCTCGGGACTAACCCAGACCCGAGACTCAAATTAAACAACATGGTGCAGGGTACTGACAATTTTTTAGCCGCTTCATGTACGACATGAGCTTGTATACCATCCAATCCCACACATGTATTGACATTGTGGTTTTGCAATAGACTACTCACCTCCACTTCATTCACCACAATTCCCGTATAATCTATTGGTTCATTCATTTCTGCAATGTCACCACCTGGATGATATATTCTTGCAAAGTGTTCGCTCAGTAACTCAACTATATCAACTGATTCGGTTACCTCCCTACCATCGACATTCTTTAAAATCAATCTGCCATGTATATTTTTTCTTTTACTTGCAACATATCGAAAAAACTGTTTAGGATTGTCTTTAGCCTGCATGGCCAATAATCTTTCGTAATCCTTTTTTTCTTTTCTTACCACACTCATTACCCTTCTGGCCGGGCTTTATACCATTCATGTGCTGCCGGTCACCTTTCTCCTTTAATTCCCTCCATAGTTGTTTCTTTTTTTGCACCTCAAGCTTAATGGTGTTATTCATCCATTTAACTCCTACTTGATTTATTATTCAGACTCTAGGTATACAGTCAGCCATTGCTTCATGCAAACACTTCTTAACTGCCTCCCATGCACTATCAACTTCTAGTTCTTGCAGTTGTACATGCCATGGCACTGAACCAATCAAACTCCTATGCTTGTCATACTTTCCAGCCCGATAATTCCACATGTACCCTGTCTTAATTGAAAATTCCACACCTTTAGCCACCTCCCAAATCAAGACCCTATGATCACTCTCACCAATTGGTGGCAATGTGGTCATATTTGTTACAGCCAAATCCTCAGATGTAATTACTAGGTCAAGCACTCTCTGACCGCTAGTATTTTCCATTACATGCTGTCGCAGATAGTTATCCCTTAATAACCGCATAAAATCCAATTCCTTTCTCCTGTGTGTCCTCTCCTCGTTCTAATCAATGCTACCACAGTTGAAATCTCCCATAATAATTACCCTCCTTCCAATCATTTCTTCTACTTGCTTGTGCATACTATCGCCACTATCTTTTCCATCACCTGGTCTATAGCAGCACCCAGTTGTATATTTTGTTCTGCTAGCCACAATCTCACACGAAATGGCCTCAAATGTGCTCTTTTCTCTATCCTGCAATTCAACTTCTATTCTCCTTGGCTGCAGCTCATCAGCTATCATCAACAATACTTCTCCTCCCCCCCCCCCATTTTATTCTCCCTGTCATTCCTGAACACACTATACCCATCACATTCAATCCCACTAGCTATATTATCTAGTCAGACATGTTTCACTAATGCCAATAACTTGTGGTCTGGAAGTGCCAACCAAGGCCAAAAATTCTTCCTTCTTGTTCCTAATACTCCTAGCATTAGTGTACATGAATTGCAGACCCCCGTTAGCCCCATCCCTACCTTGATGCCTTATACTAACTATCCCATTCTGATTTGTTGTCCTTATTCACTCAGCCATATTATACTCATTCATACACTCAACTGCCTCCCTATGGTCTGCATATCTACCCCCCCCACTCCCCTTAATAAATCTAGTTTCCCTGATTCTGCACATCCACTTCATTCAACAACACTTTTTCAAGTCTCCTTACTCCGAATCCATTCAAATGCAAACCATTCATCTTATATAGATCCTTTCGCCCATCAAACTCACTCCACCCGTCCACAAATTCCACACCACTTGTCATGCATAACCCACGCATAAAGTCATTTGCAATTATGGCCCTCCTTCTAAACACTTCACTGCCGTACTGCGGTAAAAGACTAATCATCCTAACTCTCTCACTCTTTTCTTTTGCTACCTCAAACAATTCATTCAGGTCCTCTATCATTTACATTTTATCTCCTTTCAAATCATTCGTACCTGCCACAACTATCATTTCTTTCACCCTTTCCTTTTGCTCTATAATAGACTCACTTACATCCTTGATGGTCGCACCAGATTAGTACGATTTTGTGAAATCCTCTACTAACACACCTTGTACTAGCGAATCTCCATATAGCACTCGCTCCTTCATTTTGTTTTCATTCACAAACATACTCTTATTTTTCCTATCGTACTTTTTTATTATTGGTTGGTACACTCGGTAGACATTTGTGCATATGCTGTAGTTGCTGTTTTGCTCTATGTATCGCTCTGCTCAACAACGTGATCTCACTCATTGCATCTATCTCATCTTTTTTATTAACTGTTAAACCATTAATTTCCTCTGAATTAATACCATCATTCACACTTTCTACATTCACACCCTCACAGTTCTTTGGAACCTTGCAATTTCTTATCATATTGCTATTATCTTCATTCTGAAATTTGACAAAACTATCACACTCACGACCTGAAATACACTTTAATTCCTCATTTTCCTTACATTTTCTACACACATTCACTCCATTATCATCATCTAACCATACTCCAACAGCTCTCCGCAAAGAGTACATTTCGCAGATAGTACACTGAATAAACTCCTTTATATTACAGTTATTGAACAAACATGGCAAACCATTATTACTAGCTGCCATTTTTCTTTTTACGGAAGCCATGTGCTCACTTCCATCGAATTTTATCAAATTAATAATTGAAACACCAAAAACACACAAACAGACACACAAAGATATGCAAAGCAAACAAAACTATGTAACATTCAAGCAAAATTGTCAATGATAACTTAAAATAACACTTATCTTATCAGGAGCTCTCAATAAACACTACAGACCATGAATCCCTCTAGAGGCGACCCCCTAAATCCCAAAATCCCAAAGAAAGAAAGAAGAAATCTTGTCTTTCAATCTACATGCATCAAGTCCTGAACTAGAAAAATAACAGGATAAAATACAGATTTCTAGAGGACCATATTAGAGAGTATTAAAAAAAGAAAACTTTCCTGCAAGTGAAATCACAACAAACCTGGTAGGTGCCACATGTAGTTCCACAGATTTTTGTGGAATGTAGTAGCATCTGAAGTTTGTTCCACTTATAATAAGATGGGGGAAGAAGTTCCCACATTGTCAACATATTGTGATTCTACATGCATTTAATCCCTAGTTATGATAGTTGGAGGCATAATGTAGATATGGTTCAGCAGATGTGAGAAAGTTATTCTTTCTCTTGTTTTATGTGCATAGACCCCCAGTTGAACAGTTTTAACCCTTTCATCTCCATCAGGTACAGTTACATATCCTGTTACATCACTTTGGTTGTTGGTAGAGACAGTATTAGAGAGCTCAAAATTTGCTGTGTGAAAGTGAATCCAGAAAAAAGCAAATCGAACACAAGGAAAATTACTTAAATTCGCCCTGTTGCACAAACTTGCTTATGCTGAACCTATATACAAGGGTATTCTGAAAAGTTCTCAGCCTAACAATAAAAATAAAAATTTATAATTTCAAAATTATTTTTATTTTTCAACATAATCTCCCCTTAAGACTAATATTTATTCCAGCAATACTCCAGTGCCATTATCTTATCCCTGTAGTCGTTCTCAGTAAGATCTGCAAAATACTTCTCTACAGCTGCAATCACCTCTTGATTCGAAGAAAAACACTGACCAGCAAGGAAAAGTTTTAGTTTTGGGAAGAGACAGAAGTTAGAGGGAGACAAATCTGGGGAATAGGGTGGATGTTCCAACAATTCATAGTGCAGATCTCTTAATTTTCCCAATGCCAAAACACCTTTGTGGGCAGGTGCATTGTCCTGATGAAAGATGATTTTTTTCTTCTGCAAACCGGATCTTTTCTCACGAATTTTTCATCTGGTCTGGTTAAAACATTGGAATAATATTCCCCAGTTATTGTTTTCCCCTTTTCAAGATAATTAATAAACAAAATGCCTTTAGAAACCCAAAACACCGATGCCACAACCTTTCCTGCTGATGGAACCGACTTTGCCTTCTTTGGCGCTGAACAACCATCTTCTGTCCATTGTTTTGACTGCTGTTTGGATTCTGGTGTGTCTAATGGTGAATCCAAGTCTCACCCATAGGCTGTGAGCAAGCGTGACACCCATCTTGTGCAAAGCTTTTTCATTTACAGTTCTTCATGCAAAATATATGCTACATGTTCTTTTGAAATGTCTATAGTCTCAGCAATTTCATGTACTTTGATGGCTCGCCTGTCATCCAATACCATATCATGCACTTGATCAATGATTTCTGGTGTTGTTACACTACGTCCTTCACGTTGATCATCTTCAAGGCTGGTACCGCCACGATTAAACTCGGCAGCCCATTTCTTAAGTGTCAAAAAATGAAGGTGAAGGAGAAGAGTACCCATAAACTTTTAATAACTTCGAATGAATTTCTTTTGGTGTGTTAAACCTTCTTTTACAAAGAATTTTATAACTACACGATCCTCAATTTTATCCATTTCAAGGGATACAGACAACACTTTTGCTTCAGACAGATGTATAAAAAAAAAACTACTTGATAGAATGACTTGCAATTTCACACGAATGCTTATGACAGATGTACCAACTTAGAAAAAAAATCTTGCCGACAGTGTTGTCATCTATGGTTGAGGCCGAGAAATTTTCAGACTACCCTCGTATATATTCTCATACTAGCCTGTAAACTGATGTAAATAAATTACATTCACTACACTAACTTAACCCATCCGAATAACATTACTGACCATAATCTTGTCCTATCATTCTCACCTATAACATCAAGGATGAAGTGGTAACTAGATGAGGACCCTGGAGAATGGCAAGTAATTTTCCTTACAATAACCTATGCACATTGAGGACCTTCACAAGATGGAAATGGGAAAACTGGCTTGCATATCATGAAACAAAAATGCTTTATCCAGTGGGAGAGGACCAGAGACTTCCTACCTTGTGCAAGAGGCCTTAGTCATCCCCCAAGAGTTTTAAAGAGAGCTTCACTAGTTTATCAATACTCAAAGTATCAAAAGTAACTGCAGTAGAATCATTGTTGACAAACTCAAAGCAGAACAGAAACAGAAAATTTCAAAGAGTAAGATTTCAAAATTAGAATACATTTAAGATTTAAGATTTGCAGGTACTCCTACTGTTCCTTCTACAGAAAGTTAATGAGAAATCACAGGAGGAGTCGCAGAAATTGCAGAGAGTCAAGGACTCATCGAGGAAGGCCATATATCACCCAAATGATCTGTCATCTCCTTCATACCAGATGCACTCACCAGTTAAAGAGGCAAACTACACAACTCACTCACTTCTCTGTGAAAAAAAAATCTAGCGCTTATCCCTTTCTTAATCCTGAAAAAACTTAACTTCTAAGGAAGTTTAGTGTTCTCTCCCAACCTTCCATATAATGAAAAATTTCATCAGGCGAAATCCCATAACATTCATTGAGAAGTTTATAAACCTCGGTCCCTCTTCCTCCTGTTAACTAGAGTCTGCAGTCCATATACTATTAATCTATCATCATCTGTATTCCATAATCCTGGGACCATTACTGTTCAGTTTGTATATTAATGATATTGGGATTGGTTTAGCTAGTGATATGCAGCTATTTGCAGATGATGCAACAGTGGGAAGAGCAATGCAGAGTCAAGCAAATGTTGTGGCTTGACAGGAGGACTTGAATAGATTGCATGAACAGACAGATAAGTGGAACTATCAGTTCAGTGTTGCAAAGTGTAAGGTTTGAGATTTGGTAAGCAATAATAGGATGCGAAGTATACATTTGGTTGAGAAACTTTAAAAGAAGCAGAGGAGATGAGAGATCTGAGAGTTGTGGTGGACAAGGACCTGAAATTCAGGGGCCACATGGCACAAGTTGTGAAGACGTCACATTGGATAATGGCAATGATGCAGAGGACACTGACATGCAGAAACAATGAGGTTATGATGCCATTGTATAAGGCCTTGATCAGGCCTCGTATGGATTATTGTGCACAGATTTGGTCACCAGGTTTTCATGGTGATGAAAATATGTTAGAAAGGGTTTAGAGAAGATTCACAAAGATGGTCAGTGGTCTTTGGAATGTGGAGTACGTGGTGGACAGATTGAGAGAATGTAAATTGCAAAGTCTCCTGAATAGGAGAAAGAGGGGGGGGGGGGGGGAATATGATTGAGACATATAAGCTAGTTGGGGGTTATTATCAGATTGACATAGAGGAAATTTTTCATAGAATGGGAGAGGCAGTAGAACAAGAGGCCATTGCTGGAAATTGTATAAATAAGGAGCAGGTTCTTTGCATGGAAAGTGGTTGGTGAGCGGAATGCATTGCCTTGGTGTGTTGTGGATGTATATACATTGAATCAGTTTAAGGCATGGTGGATGAGCATTGCATGCAATAGTCTCCTCTGATTCAAAAGTCCTTCTAAAGAGGCAAAATTACTTCCTTTTGCTTACTTGTGAAACTTTTCAACATCATTCATGAGTATCCTCTGGGTTGTATTTGCAGTTTTTGCTATGTGATCTAGAACTTCAAATTCTTATCCATGATAATACCAAGATCCCTATTCTCACCAGTTTCTTAACCTGCTAATAAAATATCTGTTGGAAATCTCATCATACCAAAGTGCATAAGTTTATATTTACTAACATTCAACTGACTACTATTTGCCCAAATTTTCAGGCTATTTAAATCATTCTGTAATTGCTGGATATCATAACATCCCTAATTACCCTATCTATCTTTGTAACATCAGCAAATCATTCAACATATCCTGTTAGATTCTTCCTACTGTCATTAATGTACAGATTGACAACAATGGTCTGAGAACTGATCCCTGGGGTACACCACTGGTCACTTTAAATATGACAGATTAACACCCACTGGATCCCACTTTTTGATACTTGTCTGTCAACATCCACTTAGCTAAGTCAAGAATTTATTTTCCAAACCCATATTCTTGTTGAAAATTTCTGGAATAAACTACATAGGAATGAAAGAACTAAATTTAATGACTAAATTAAGTATTTACAACCTGCATTTTGCTAACTCAAGCTAGCATTATGAAAGGCATTTTTAAGATACACACTCTGCCGAGACTTGAATTACTTTGGCTTCTGGGACAAGCAGTCACATTCATGGAAGGCATTGGCACAATCTGCAGTGATGGTTCATTATTATTGCTGATGGACGGGTTGCCAAAATTTATGCATAGCTACATCATCATTTCTGTTAAAGTTTAATGGGTTTTGTAGAACAAGAGACACTTTTAGGAACAGTCCCCATGATTTAAACTGAAATCTATGTAGTGGCTTTTGCTTTTTTTCCACCTGAAGAAATGGTCTCAATTTCTTCAGGTGGTGTATATATATATATATATATATATATATATATATATACATACACACGAGGGTGGTCTGAAAAGTTCTTGGCCTTGACCATAGATGGCAACACTATCAGCAAGTTTTTTTTTTTCTAAGTTGGTACATCTGTCATAAGCATCCATGTGAAACTGCAAGTCATTCTATCAAATAGTTTGTTTTATACATTCTGAAGCAAAAGTGTTGTCTGTATCCCTTGAAATGGATAAAATTGAGTATTGTGCAGTTATAAAATTCTTTGTAAAAGAAGATTTAACGGGAAAAGAAATTCATTTGAAGTTCATAAAAGTTTATGGGCACTCTTCTCCTTCATTTTCGACAATTAAGAAATGGGCTGCCGAGTTTAAACATGGCTGTACCAGCCTTGAAGATGATCCACGTGAAGGACGTCCAAAAAGTGTAACACCACCAGAAATCATTGATCAAGTGCACGATATTGTATTGGATGACCAGTGAGTCATCAAAGTGACTCGCCGAAATTGCTGAGACTACAGGCATTTCAAACGAACGTGTAGGATATATTTTGCATGAAGAATTGCAAATGAAAAAGCTTTGTGCAAGATGGATGCCGTGCTTGCTCACAGCAGATCAAAAACACACTCGCAGGAAAATCTCTGAACAGTGCTTAGAGCGTTTTAACAAGAATAAAACTGATAAGTGAGTTTTAATTTTTCGTCCTACTAGTTTCACCGATTTTTGCTATCGGCATCTTCAGGGATACATTGACAATGCGTATGTCTCGCACAATACTAATTTTGTATGAATTAGAACTGTCAGTTAAAACCTAATCTGTTACCTTCATATCACTTACCAATTGTATCCCTGAAGATGCCGATAGCAAAAATCGGTGAAACTAGTAGGACGAAAAATTAAAACTCACTTGACTAACATTCATAAAAAGTGTTATAGTTTATTATACAAGTAGTCAAGAAAAGAAAATCACACAAGAATAAAACTGATTTTGTGCATCGATTTATTACTGTGGATGAGACCTGGATTCACCATTATACACCATCAATTTGTTATTTCCCAAACAGCAGTCAAAAAAGTGGGCAGAAGCCGGGTTTTCAGCACCAAAGAAGACAAAGTCAGTTCCATCAGCAGGAAAGGTCATGGCATTGGTGTTTTGGGATACTAAAGGCATATTGTTTATTAATTATCTTAAAAAGGGTAAAACAATAACTGGAAAATATTATTCCAATCTTTTAACCAGACTAGATGAAAAAATTCATGAGTAAAGACCCGATTAATATAATATGCCAGCCTGGTTGGCCGAGTGGTTAGTGTATCCATTCTCCTGCCAAGAGGCTACGGGCTCGAATCCCGCATATGCATGGATGTTTGTGATTGTCTTCTACCTTCATACATTCATTCACCCAAATATAGATACGCTCTCCCAATATGGACTGGGTCACCATGGCAGTAGTAGACCCAAAACCTCCCTCAGTAGGAGAGGCCTTCACCCTTCAGTAGGTAGAAAAATAGGCTGTTCATCATCATCATAGTATAATATATATTATATAAAATATTACACACACGCACACACAGTAGTATCATGAATTCTTTTTTCAAGAAAAAAACACGCGGGAAGTGGACATGGAAAAGTCCAAACGGAAAAACTAGTGAAATTGACTTTATCTTCCACAATAAGAAAAACATCTTTCAAGACTGCTCTGTTATAAACACCTTCAACATTGGAAGTGATCATCGTATGGTAGGTATGTAGTAAAATCCAAATAAACTGCCAATAAGAAAGAAAGAAGAAAAATGTTTCAAACATCAAAGCAAAAACATAGATGTGCACAAACTCATATTCCAACATGCACTAAACAATAGATTTAAACAACTTATTATAGATTACAATGCTGATCCATCAGAAAGTAATGACATTATTACCCAAAACCTTTTATAATGCTCATTTGAAATAGATGGTACGACAGAACAGAAACAAGACAAAATTTCTGAAGAAACAAAACAGCTTATGAAGAAACAAATAGAAATATAACAATCAAATAACCTACAGAATAAAATTGAATACACTGAACTGTGCAAAATGATCAGAATATGTATCACAGAAGAAATAAGAAAATTCAATTGTAAATTAATACAACAAACCATTGAAAACAACTGTAGTCTCAAAAAAGCCAAACAGCAATAAACAGATGGGGTCTGTTTATTGATAGATATGCTACAGCAAAAATAATTGAAGAATTTTACTGAGTATTATATCAGGATGATGAATTAAATTTAGAAGACAACTACAAAATCGCTGAAGTACCACAGATTCTACCAGAAGAAGTTATGTGGAACATCCAAAGCTTGCAAAATGGAAAAGCTGCAGGTGAGGATGGAGTTATTACTGAACTTCTAAAAGCAGGCAGAGAAATTATTATTATTACCCCAAGACCCCATGTAGCCAAATATTCATCTAGAAGGTCTCGTTTTATCATACACACCGCTCATCATATCATGCCTTAAAAACACTCAAATTCTCTGCAGACACCACACTCTCAGGCAGGCATTCCAGTCATTCACAACTCTGCATACAAACAACCTGCTTCTCACTCCCTTACTCACACCCTCTTTATACAGTTTCCAGGGATGACCTCTGGTTCTCCCACTGTTTTCTGTAGAACCCCTCCAACATTCATCCTATAACAACCCCTTACTAACTTGTAGGTCTCTATCATATCACCTCCTCTTCCTCCTGTCCACTAGATTCTGTAAATTGCATCTTCTCAATCTTTCCTCATACTCGACATTCCAGAGTTAGAAACTAAAGCGCCTCTGGACCCTGTCCAACACCTCTTCGTCCAAAACCAGATGACCAAATCTGGGCACAATAGTCCATGTGTGGCATAATCAAAGCCTTATACAATGGAACAAGAATCTTCCTGCTTCTACTAGTGTCCTCTGCTTCATTCCCAGAAGTCTTTGTGTTGTCTTCTCAATTTTGGCAATGTGTCCCCCTAAATTTGAAATCCTTATCCACTATCACCCCAAGATCTCTTATTTCCTCCACCTCCAACAGTATATCCCCACCAAGCATAAATTCTACATCCCATCTTTGTTTCCCAAATTTTAAAACCTTACATTTTGCTACATTGAACTCGCATCTCCCATTCCTGTGCTCAATCACTCAATTTATTCAAGTCTTCTTGCAAGACAACATCTTCTCTACTCTTCATAGTTCATCCCAATTTTGCATCATCTGCAAACAACTGAATATCTCCATCCAAATCTTCTAATATCATTAACATACAAGTTAAACAGCAATGGCCCTAAAACAGACCCCTGAGGCACACCACTAGTGACTTTCCTTTTCTGGGATATTGTTCCCCCATACACAACTTGCTGATACCTATCAGCTAGCCAGTCTGCAATCCAATGCACTAATCTAATATCCAACCCCATCTGCTCTAGTTTGACTCAATTATCATGGTGGGAATTTATCAAAAGCCTTTGCAAAATCTAAGTATATTACTGTGTATTACTCTCCTCTGTCCAAGGAAGCCGTTACCTTATTGCCATAAGCAAGTAGATTACTAAAACATGACCTCCCTTTAGCAAATCCATGCTCTCCATCAAAGATAACACCAAGGATCTGATAGCAGTCTCCTGTGAATAATTTCGTTAAACTTGTGCTCCCAAATTTTACCGCATTTGCAAGTATTTTTTTGTGCAAAATAACCAGTAAACGGAAAACAGTGGGTACTAAGGAGCCAATTACTTCTACAGAACTCGTAAGTACCCATAGTCCTTCATATCAGTTATTTTTACAATTAAAAAAACAGCTACGTGAAAGCGCCTGCTATGCCTATCGTGCGAAGTAAAGATGGCGGCAACAAAGGCCAACAACGAGGCAACAAGGCCTTCCAAGTTTTTGTACTTTCGAACCTTGCATCAAACTTTTGCTTTCCTTCATCCATTTGAGTTTTCGTACTTTCGAACCTTATCTGAATTGATCTATAAACTCTTAGCAAAACTATTTACTTTATGCCTGAAGAAAAATGATGTACCAAGAACATGAAAGAAGGCTACCCTAATTCTGATACATAAAAAAGGTGAGGTAGAACACGACGAACTACCAACGGCATCAGTCTACTATCAGTGGTTTACAAAGTGTTTACAAAAGTCTTAGCTCATAGGCTTTGTACGACTCTAGACCTAGCACAACCAAAAGAACAGGCAGGCTTTCAAAGTTTCTTTAGTACAATAGACCATATTCAAGTTGTACAACAGGTTATTGAATGGTGTAATGAATATCAGTTACTGTTATGTCTTGGTTTTATTGATTTTGAGAAAGCCTTTGATTCAGTAGAAACTTGTACAATACTTAAAGCATTACAAAACCAACAAGTGGAGGAGCCATATGTCAGGACCATCAAATTAGCATACACTAATGCCACAGCAGCAATTCATTTCAATGGAAATATCTCTATTCTGAAAATACAGAGAGGTAAAAGACAGGATGACACAATATCTCCAAAATTATTCACAGTGTGCCTAGAAGAAATATTCAAACTTCTTGATTGGAAAGGGAAAGGTCTGAAAATAAATGGAAGATGTTTAAGCCAGTTATGCTTTGCAGATGACATGTTATCATTACTTCAACTGTGCATGAATTTCAAACTCATATCCATGAACTCCAAATTGCTAGCAAAACAGCTGGCCTAAAGATAAACCTTTCAATAGCTATGTCCAACTAGAAATAATAAAAATCAATAATGAGGAAATTAAAGAAGTAGATCATTACATATACTTAGGACAACAGATATCAATGGAACAAAATATCATGGACGAAATTAAAAGATGCACGATGCTTGGGTGGAAAGCATTCGGAATATTACATTCAATATTCAAAAGCCAACTACCATTATTCCTGAAGAGAAAAGTTTTTAACCAATGTATTCTTCCTATATTGACATATGGCTGTGAAACATGAACACTAAATGCAAAGGAAATTCAAAAATTAAGAACAACACAGATTAGTATGGAAAGAAGTTGTTGTTGTTGTCTTGTCCTTTGAAGAGTCTTAGATATTTCTTGAACTGGTTTGGCTATGCAAATGATTTATATAGAAAGACGTATGCTTGGTATATCACAAGACTGGACCACAAAAGGAATATGTGGATAAGAAATCAAACCAAAGTCTCTGGTATCATAGGAAGATGGAAACATCTGAAGTGGCAATGGGCTGAGCATATTGCTCGAAGACAAGATCAACGATGGACAAAAGAAGTACTGGATTGGATTCCATGAGAGGAAAAACGACCATGACGTTGACCTAAATCATGGTAGATTGATGATATCATCAGATTTGCAGGTATTTGGACCAGATAGCATAATTTGGCCCAATTAAGTGGCTGTCCCAATTACATGTTTAACAAAGTTGTCAAGAGTTTAAAAGGAGGTATGCATATAATACATGTTAAGAAAAGTTTTTCATTCATTACATAGCCAAATTCCTGACTTATAGATAAACTTAAACAACTTGGTTTAATTGCAGTAATATACTTACCAGGAAAATAATTTCATTTATATATGTATTAAACATGCATGCAGTTCTTAGCAGTAACATTGTAGGAACTGACTGAGTGTAGCCTATCATTTTTTTTTTAACTGACTGCAGTTAAACAAAATCAATGTAGGTATTTAGTACAGATATAATATTGCCTTCCTGCATGAAATAGAGTTGAATTCCATTAAGAAATTTTGTAGCATCCTGGGTAAAAAATAAAAATTGCAAAATGCTGAAAATAATGCTGAAAATAATGAAGTCGAGTTCCCATTACAAATGCATTTAACGTTATATAACAGTGAGTGCATATGTGTGTGTGTGCATATATATGTGTGTGTGTGTGTGTGTGTGTGTGTGTGTGTGTGTGTGTGTGTGTGTGTGTGTGTGTGTGTGTAGAAAGTTATTTATCTTGAGTATAATATATGTTAAAGATACCAAGCTATTTTAAACCTGGTTTTTACTCCATTTCCCAAGTAAGCAAACAGAAAAATATGTCAAGTTTGCACCTGCACGTAATGCAAGTCTAAGTGACCCGTAAAGTAGTACAAGTCAAGGCAACTCATTGGTAAAGTTGGAATAAGCTCTGATCACTATTCTTAATATTTACCCTTAATGCAAAGCCCATCTCTTTGAGGAGAATGTATGATGCTATGCATTAAAGGCAAGGGGCCACTACCCAGACCGGTTTCGACCTTATGAATAAGTGAAATAGGCTCTAAAAATAAGACGATCTCGAGAGATCGCCCAACTCCGCATTGTTCCACTCAATGACAGGCTCCTCCCGTCACCGAGAAGAACTCAGCATTGGCAGGCTCACCCCACCACCAAGCAGAGCCATAATCTCAGCGGTGGCCCCACTCAGAGACAGGCAAAAATCTGTTCCCAATCAGAGCCTCTCAGAACTCAAGTCTCACCCACACTGGTTTCGACCTTTATTGAGGTCTCATCAGTGGGAGCCAGGATTAGAAATACGAAGGTTAAGTAATACAGAGCTTATAAGTATTTTACCAAAACAAGTTACCAAAAGGTGCTTTGACCTTATTAAATAAAAATCTCAGGATGAGAGATAGATGTAGAAAGTTTTTTACCTTGCATATAATATATGTTAAAGACACCAAGCTATCCTAAACCTGGTTTTTACTCCATTTCCCAAGTAAGCAAACAGACAAATATATCAAGTTTGCGCCTGCACGTAATGCAAGTCTAAGTGACCCATAAAGTAGTACAAGTCAAGGCAAATCATTGGTAAAGTTGGAATAAGCTCTTATCACTATTCTTAATATTTACCCTTAATGCAAAGCCCATCTCTTTGAAGAAATGTATGATGCTATGCATTAAAGGCAAGGGGCCACTACCCAGAACGGTTTCGGCCTTTTCCTGAGATTTTTATTTAATAAGGTCAAAGCACCTTTTGGTAACTTGTTTTGGTAAAATACTTATAAGCTCTGTATTACTTAACCTTAGTATTTCTAAGCCTGGCTCCCACTGATGAGACCTCAATAAAGGTCGAAACCGGTCTGGGTAGTGGCCCCTTGCCTTTAATGCATAGCATCATACATCTCCTCAAAGAGATGGGCTTTGCATTAAGGGTAAATATTAAGAATAGTGATCAGAGCTTATTCCATCTTTACCAACGAGTTGCCTTGACTTGTACTACTTTACGGGTCACTTAGACTTGCATTACGTTCAGGTGCAAACTTGTCTGTTTGCTTACTTGGGAAATGGAGTAAAAACCAGGTTTAAAAGAGCTTGGTATCTTTAACATATATATATATATATATTCATGAGCATTAACTCGGTTACTGTGATACATTTAAAAAAAAGATATTGAATGACTATCAAACCGAGAATAAGTTAGAAAACTTTAATGATACAACTAGTTTCGGCTTATTATGGTTTTCATCAGGTATCTTTGTATATAGAAGAAACAATAATAAAAGACTGAAGATATTAAGAAAACTGAGAAGCACAGGTTAATTGTATTAGATAATTAAAAATAATAAATGTTGTATTAAAATTCCATTTGTGCTATTTACGTGCCATTGTTTATTGTATGTGTGGTAGTAGACTCTCGAGGATGCCAGTATTGAACAACAGCAGTATGGCTCTCAGGGATGTTGTAGCTCAAATTACTATTCAAATGTTCAGGATTAAGGATGATCTCCGATTCCACTATCTTTCTTTCAAATTCATCCTTGCAATGGAAAATGTTTTCAGATCTATCCCAGGAAACTGAGTGACTTGAAAATTACCATGAGGATTGTTAGAGAAGAGAACATGGCTGTATAAGCACTAGCATTTGATCTTTTATGGGAGATATCTCTTTATGCTCCTCCATGCGAAGTTCAACAGATTTATTAGTTTGGTCGTAATAAGGAACATTACAGTCACACCATAGTTTATATACGCCAGGATATTTTCGATTATGATTCTTAGGTTTAGGATGGCTTATAAGAGATCTGATTTTTGGAAGAGTGGTGAATAACGTCCTGATGTTGTACTTTTGAGAGTCTATTACCATGTATACAATAAACAATGGCACGTAAATAGAGCAAATGGAATTTTAATACAACGTTTTTTATTTTTAATTATCTAATACAATTAACCTGTGCTTCTCAGTTTTCTTAATATCGTCGGTCTTTTATTATTGTTTCTTCTATGTACAAAGATACCCGATGAAGGCCATAATAAGCCGAAACTAGTTGTATCATTAAAGTTTTCTAACTTATTCTCAGTTTGATAGTCATTAAATATCTTTTTTAAAAAAAATATATATATATACTGTATATATATACGTGGGCTGTTCAATAAGTAATAAGACTAATTTTACTGTGGCAAAACCACTCATCACAATATTAATTTCTGTGGAATAAAGAAATGCTGCTGTCTCTATTAAAAGAGGTTGATAGATGGTGTATATGGGCTGATGTGCCAGTATCACGTGACTAAACGCAAGCTTGTTTCGGCGCGCCTATGAGCCGCGACCAGTCTTTGAAATGGAAGCGTCCTTGGAACACCGTTATGCGATTAAATTTTGTGTGCGTTTGCAAAAATCGGCATCGGACACTTTTAACATGATACGCAAAGCTTTCCACGATGAAGCAATGTCGAGGGCAAGTGTTTTTCGCTGGCATAAAACTTTTAAGGAAGGAAGGCAAAATGTGGAAGATGAGGGAACATGAGGGAAGACCTTCAACATCCATCACAGAGACAATGATCAACACAGCAGCGATTATCATCAATGGACGTCAAAAGGAAGCATCCATTGCTGAAGAATGGCTTCTTATTGCACCACGATAATGCAAGGCCACATATTGCTGGTTGTGTAGTGGACGTTTTGCAGAAGAACAACACAGATATCCTACCACACCCTCCATACAGTCCTGATCTCGCACTGTGCAATTTCTGGCTGTTTCCTCAGCTCAAGAAACCACTAAGAGGCCGCCATTTCGAAAGCAACAAAGCATGTGTAAAAGCTGCAGAGGCGGTTTTGAAAGAACTCTAAAAAAAACGGACTTTCACATGTGTTTAAGAAGTGGACACAATGTTGGGAAAAATGCATCGCGTCTCACGGTAGTTACTTCAAAAAAGACCATGTAAATGATGACAATTAAAGGTAATCTGTTTTCTGTATAAATATAGTCTTATTACTTATTGAACAGCCTACGTATATATATATATATATATATATATATATATATATATATATATATATATATATATATATATATATATATATTAAAAAGCTTAAAACCACAACTCATTCTAAGCTGCCTTATAACATTAAACTTTCACAGCATGTGAAATGATAATATTTTTCTATATCATTATTTTGATATTAATAACTATCATATAAACATAAACATCATGGTAACTTACTACTGTGAGCGGAAAAGTATCGTTATCAGAGAAAAGACTATGCCAATAACAAGACCATAATCCAAATCCAAGACTACAACTGAAACAAAGGTCACCACCCATACTGACTAGAAAAAAAAAAAAAAACATATAATACAAACATCAGAATAAACTGAACAGTGTTGTATTATAAAGCATAATTGAAAAAAATAGCATAGAGAATGCTACTACCACTTGACTGGATAATCTTTGTTTTCATGCATACGAATTTTTTATTCAAATATTGGAATGAGTTCTGATAAATAAATAACATACATCTAACAAATGCACATGCTAATGCATGCACATTCATTTTCAATGCATGTGCATTATCACAAATATTAAAATAAATTTCAATATCCAGAAATCTCAGAGAATGGGCTCAATATGCATGTTTTTGTTGTTGTTATTATAATACTTCTAAAATTAAAAGAATACACCCTTTGCACGCGCGCACACTCGCACGCACATGCACACACACACACACACACACACACACACACACACACACACACACACACACACACACACACGCACACGCACACACACGCACGCACACTGTGGGAGAGACACTCTGGTTTCCATCATGGCTGGTCACATTTTTCCAATACGATTATGGCCAAACCGTTTTTATAGCAACATTTACAACACAGTGGATGTGTGAAATGAATGTAACTGCATTTAAATGGTTTTGGAGTGAGTCATCTGAAAGGCTATTGCTGAAGGGAAGTGTAATGAGTGATGTAAACAAGGATTTGACTTCTCTGGCCTTGTATCATCTCTGACTTGCAATACCTTGGAAGTCAGAGATGATGTAAATGAGTGAGCGAGTGGATAAAGTGAGAATGAAGTGATTATGAATGGAGATGAGAGTAGTGTGAGAGAGATGAGGATGTGAGAACAGGAATGCAAGTTGGACAACTAAACAAGGTGAGTCAGGAAGGTCAGTGAATTCTGAAAGCAGTAACGAATGATATATGAAGACAGTCAGCACAGGAATGGAATGACCTGGAATGAATGGGAATTTTGGGAATGTATGGGACAAAGGGTACAGGAGAGCAGACAGCAGCAAGTGTAGAGATGTCATAGGTGAGAGATGGCATATGTAATATAGATCATGTGTTTTTATAGACCATGAAATGAATTGTTATGCTTATTTATGAAGCCAGAAGTATTATTATTATTATTATTATTATTATTATTACGGGCAACTCCAGGGAGTCATTAGACTCATCGAGGGAGGCCCCAAATCATATTCATCACAACTATTCGACATTCATACAGTATCTATCATACCTCGCCTTAAACTCATTCACTGTCACAGCATCCACCACAGACTCAGGGAGCGCATTCCACTCATTCACTACTCTAAAAGTAAAGAACCCAGCTCTAACACCTTTACTAACCACACTTTTGCCCAGTTTCCATGGATGTCCCCTAGTCCTCCCACAACCAGCCCTGTTCTCAAAAATATCTTCTGAATTAATTTTATAGAAACCCTTCAGTAATTTGAATGTCTCAATCATATCTCCCCTCCTCCGCCTATCAACCAATTTTTGCAACCCACAAATCCTCAACCTGTTCTCATACGGTTCATTCCACAGACCTGCTATCATCTTGGTCACTCGCCTCTGGATCCTCTCCACCTCCTCCCCATCAAGAAGAAACCTAGGTGACCAAATCTGAGCACAGTAGTCGAGATGAGGTCTTATCAAGGCTCGATACAGAGGAACAATAACCTGCTTGTCTCTGCTTGTCAACGTATTCTTCAGCAACCAAGTGATTTGATGAGCTGATTTGGCCACTTTTGCAATGTGTCCCCTAAATTTCAATTCCTTATCCACCAACACTCCTAAATCTCGTGCCTCATCAATTTCCTGGAGCACGGTTCCACCAATGCAGTAAACTGCCTCCCATCTTTTCACCCCAAAATGCATAACCTTACATTTTGCCACATTAAATTGACATCCATTCTCCCTAGCCCAGACCTCCAATCTATCCAAATCATCCTGCAAAATTTTGACGTCATCTGCATTCACTATTGCCCTACCCAACTTCGCATCATCAGCAAACAAATGAACTGTTCCTCTCAGATCCTTTCCTATATCATTTATGAACAAATTAAACAGCAGTGGTCCGAGAACAGATCCTTGTGGTACACCACTAGTCACAGGCCGTCTTGTGGACTCTACTCCTGAGTAAACCACTCTCTGATATCTCTCCGTCAACCACCCTCCTATCCATCTCACCAACCCTATGTCCATTCCCATATGCTGCAATTTACTGATTAGAATTCCATGTGGTATCCTGTCAAAGGCCTTAGCAAGGTCCAGCAGAATCACTGTAAACCCATTACCCTTATCCAGTTCAGCCGTCACTGTGTTATAATACGTGAGCAAGTTACTGAGGCATGACCTACCCTTCACAAAACCATGCTGTCCCCGATACAGTATCCCATTTTCTTCTATCCAATCTTGTATTTTCCTCTTGACTATTTTCTCTAAGACCTTGATAATGATTCCTGTTATGCTGATTGGCCGGTAATTTTCAACAGCAGCCTTGGAACCACCTTTGTGCAGTGGAACTATTTTCCCCTCTTTCCACCCCCTTGGGACTGACCCAGTCCTGAGGCTCAAATTAAACATAATGGTCAAGGGCACTGACAATTCTTTGGCCGCTTCACGTACGACACGAGCTGGTATACCATCCAATCCCACAGATGTATTGACATTGAGGTTCTGTAATAGACTAGTTACCTCTACCTCATTCATCACAATTCCAGTATAAGCTGTTGGTTCCTCCATTTCCGCAAAGCCACCACCTGGATGATATACTCTTGCAAAGTGTTCGCTCAAGTATCAGAAATAAAGGAAATGAAATTGCTACATTGATTGAGTTTATTCACCAAAGAGAGTTGAAATAGGCTAACCATAGTTGAATGAGAATGCTATCCTAACAGGAACATAAATGGAAGCATATGATGTTTTTTGTAATGATAGGAAGGGAAAGAAGAGAATAAGTGTGCTGCTAATGATACCTGGGGAATTATGTCCTAGTTTGAGATATGAGAGGAAAATAGTTTTTTGAAGCCATATGGTGTGAGGTGGAGATTGACAGAATAAGATATATAGTTGGGTGTTGCTATATACCAAGGAATGTGGAGGGCTGAGACAAAGAAATGTATGGGAAAATTGACTCAGTGAGCAAGAGAAGGATGATCATTATGGATTATTTTAATTATGGCAATATTAATTGAAATGAAGAGATAGCATCGTGGAATAAGAATGCATTTCTTAGGTTCTTAGGACAACAATCTTAGACAATATGTAACAGAGGACACACAAGGGTTGAAAGTCTTAGATCTGATTATAACATGTGAGGATGTGACTGTGAATAGTGTCTAATCTTCCTCTCAGTTGGTGCGATGACTGTGATGTGATCACCTTGGTTGTAGCCAGTCATATGAGAATGTCTGTGAAGAAGGGATATATGTGGAACTACAAGGTTGAATGCAATTATGAAAAGCTTAGAGACAACTGGGAGCTGTAGTATGGAAAGAGCAGTTTTTTTATTAATTTTATAATTTTTTAAAAATATTTTGATTGATTTTTTACACAGTCTGGAAATGGTGCTGTAGAGACCAAACTTGAAACTTTTTTTTCAAGCCACTTCAGGCCTCCAGTAAACAAGGAAGCAGCCTAACACTGGGTGATGAATTCATCTCTATCTCCTAAAGACAACCACAAAATCCATTCCCAAGAGAGGATTATTCAAACCCACAGCCTGTTGGTTGAAGAGCAGATATGCTGAACACTAGGCTCATCAGACATTAATAATTCTTTTCTTTATGGCAAAATAAAATTATTAATGTCTGATGGATATCAAAGTTGATGAGGTTAGCAAAATCAATTGATAAGGTAGCATAGTTTTATGATAAAAGCAAAGAATTTACAATATTTTCAGTGCTCATATGTCTAAGCAGATAACAGCAAAACTTAGCAGTAACTGATATAAATCACAAAACATAATTATTACACATGAGGAATGACTGGAACAATAAAATCTGCTGAGTCTGTCAGAAAATTAAAAGCAGGATTTGGAGAGAGAGAGAGAGAGAGAAACAGAACTGCTGAGAAAGGAGACGGAAGGAATGAAGACTGAGTTGAGGAGGATGAATGAAGATATTAGGAGGATGGCTAGTGCAAGAAGAACAAGAGAAATTGCAGAAAGTCAAGAGAATGTGGAAGCAAGGGATAGAGAGATGAGAGGAGGAGTGAGCAGAAGAGAAAAGATAAAGAGATTGGAAGCTGTAAGAGTCAGAGATGCCAGTGAGAGAAGGATGAATGAATCTTTGGAGCATCATGCATGAAGATTCAATGATTTAAGGTGTGCAGAATGGAGTGCTAGAGTGCTTGCCTGGTGATAGAGTATGTGGCACTGGTGGTGAAAATGTGAAGATGATAGTAATGATTGGGACCAATGATCTGAGAGGTAGTGAACTGTATAGCTTAAGATTTGAAGTTGATGTTAGAGATAGTGTAGCAGAAAGCAGAAATGTGTCTGAGGAAAGATGGTGAGCATATTGCCCCAGTATGATAATACAGAGTGGAGAAGAAGAATGGTAATAATTATTGAGATGATAGCAAGAATGTGTAGGAAAAGAGGTCTGGAATATGTGGATGCGTGGAGTATATCTGAGGATAGAACAGAGCTGTATGCAAGAGTTGGATTATGTTTGAATGCAGAAGGGTGCATGCATTTGGAGAGACTGTTGTTTTCTGAGCAGGTGAGTGTGTCGAGACAGAGAAACTAGAATTGCATAGGTGGAATATAGTAGAGATGTCCTCATGTAGGGATAGTAGCTTTGGAAAGAAGAGGCTGTTCACTATATTACAGAGTCAAGTTAGGTATAAGGAGAATAATAATGGCTATAAGAATACTGGCAATGCATTGGTTTTTCTGTATACAAATGCTGAAGCATTAAAAATAAAGGGAATGAGTTTGTGACATTGATTGACTCAGCCTCTCCAAAGGTGATTGGTATCAGTGAAACTCGGTTAACTGTAGAGGATATTCTAACAGGGACAGAAATTGAAGGGTATAGCATATTTCGACAAGATAGGAATAGTAAACATGATGGTGGAGTGAATTGTGCCCTCTCAGGGTGGAGAATGACAGTGAAAATAACACAATTGGCTTTGAGAATATATGGTGTGAGATAGATGTTTGTAAGACAGAATATTTAGTAAGATGCTACTGCATACCAGAGAATATAACTGGTGATGTGCAGGAAATGTTTACGCAAATTAGTTCAGTAAGTGCAAAATGAGTAATTATTATGGAGGACTTCAACTATAGTGATATAAACTGGGCAAAGGAGACAGCATGCAGCAATAAAGGAACTGAATTTTTGGATTTCTTGAGAGACAAACTGTCAGGCAGCATGTGGTGGAGGGAACACAAGAATCAAGAGTTTGGGATTTGGTAACAGCATCAGAGAACACAATTGTGACTGAGATGCCATTGCCACAATTGATGAGTATCAAAACAGAAAGAACTTATGTGGAATTATAAGGTAGGCAACTATGATAGACTTAGAAACCAGCTTGCAGCAATACAATGCATGAAAGAATTTGAAGGAAGACAGGTCATTAGTGCATGGGAGATACTTAATCATTACTGACAAATTCTTAACAGTAAGGACAGATTGTGTATCTTAAGTGAAGAAGACAAAGCAATTTAGAGGTCAAATGGATGATAAGAGAAATAAAAGGGGAATCGCAAATGAAAAAGAGTTATGGAAGACATAAAGAGAGAGGTGGAGAACATTTGCATGAGGAATATAGAGCTCAGTCTAGGAAAATGACTAATATTGTAAGAAGAGAAAATGTAGAATATGAGAGGAGATTAGTGCTGCAATCCAAGGAGAATCCCGAGGAGTTTATTCACTATATGGTGAGTAGGAGGCAAAATGATAGTAGATGAATTACCTTGCTGAGTGGAGATGGGAATTGGGTGACCAATGCAGATGACATAGTTGAGCTGTTTAATGATCATTTTATTAGCGTGTTCTATCCTGGTACAGTAGACTTTATTCCTAGAAGGTAATGATGGATATAGTATTAGAAGTGAAGGACAGAATGTATTCCAAATACAGTCATACCCCGACTTAAGCGAATCCGGAGTTACGTGGTTTCTTATATGTACGTATTCCCGTCACGCCTCACCACTAGTCGTATCTTTCCAATGCCGGATGCATTTGCCAGTGTCGCACATGCTGTGAACAAGCACTGATGTGTTTCGCGCGGTCTCCATTCATACACGATTTTTATAGTCTACAAACCTTGTGATTGTTTAATGTTATGTTCTTGATAAAAATTTTATCATATAAAAAATAATAATGTCGCCCAAAAGAAGCAAGTCCGATTCTTCTACAGCTAGCAAGAAAAGAAAACATTCAAAGCGTACTACACATGGTGTTCGTTTGCAAGTCTGAATGAAGCTATGAGGCAAAATGAGCTGTCTGTTAAAGCGTTTTGGAAACGGTTTAATGTTTTAGATGCTGTAAGGATTATCAGAGATTCTTGGGGTGTCTCTGATATCAGAGACATCCTTCAGTAGTGAAGAAACCGAAACCTCAGATCCAGTTTTACCAGAAAAGCACATGACAATTGCAAAATTAACATGTCTCAGCTTAATTAAGAAAGGTTTACAGATTTTGGAGGACATAGATTCTAACGAGGAACGAATTGTAGCCACAAGGCAAGGAATAAAAAAATCACTGGCTTGCTATGAAGAAATTTTGCGTGACAAGAAAAAGACATTATGCCGTCAGACAAATCTATAAGATTTTATGAAACCATCGACATCGAAATAACTTTCTTTTTTTTATGTACGAAAAACTACAATTATGATTATATTTCTTAAAAAATATAGGTGGCTTTGTAAATCTTTGGTCCCAATTGCATGTTTGTATGTATAAATTACATGCAAAATTATACCCCGAGTTATGCGAATTCGACTTATGCACTTTTCGTTGGTCCCACCTACCACATAACTTCGGGGTATCACTGTACCGAGTATGCTAAATGTTAAGAAGGCAGGGGACCTAGATGGAATTTCACCACGTGTTTTACGGGAATGTGCTATAAAACTGACTGTGTGATCACTTGGCTGCTTAATGAAAGCCTTGCAATGGGATAGGTTCCTGGAGAGTGGAAGGAGAGTAAGATAGTACCATTGCATACAGGTGGCAGTAGAATGGAGATATCAAACTATAGGCCTATTTATATTTTTTCTGTAGTTGTTAAGATTTTGGAGAAATTGGTAAGAGCTCATATAAAGAATTATATATGAGCTCTGCTATATAATGTTAAATAATGTTATGCAGGCCAGCATGAATTTATTGAAGGCCACTCTTGTTTTAGTAATCTGGTAACCTTTTACAATAGAGTAACAAGAGCAGTGGAATAAGGATAAGGCATACACTGTCATTTTGGACTTTTCAAAGGCATTTGACAGGGTGCCACATGACAAGTTGATTTTTAAGTTGCAAAATATGGGTTTGGATATCAAGTTAGTCGATTGGATTGGTGATTGGCTCTCTGGTAGATATCAGAGAGAATTGTGTATGAGGGAGCAGTATCAGGAAGTAGGAAGGTTACAAGTGAAGTTCCACAGGGTTCAATACTGAGACCATTGCTGCCCAGTCTTTATGTCAATGATGATAACAGGGTGATGTTCATTTGTTTGCAGATGATGTGAAGCTTGGCAAGATTATTAGAAATCATGCTGATGATTTGGTTCTTCAAGAGGATTTGAATAAACTGGAAAAATGAGAAAATGAATGGGGACATCAGCTTAATGGAACTAAATGTAAGGTTTTAAAATTTGGGATCCACAGATTGGATGCTTCATACTCACTTGGCACGGTGGCAGGGCTATACTGGAAGAGGTGAAGGAAGTGAGGGATCTTAGGTTGATTGTGGACAAAGATTTGAAGCTCTGAGGACATATTGCAAAGGTTGGGAAGACATCTCATAGAATTGTTGCAATGTTGAGGAAGACATTGACCATGAGAGATAAAAAGTGTAGTGGTCCCATTATATAAAGCTTTGATCAGACTACATCTGGATTTCTCTGCTAAGATTTAATTGCCAGGATTTTAAGAGGATGAAGTAATCTTAGAGAGGGTGCAGAAACAGATAATAAAAATTATATCAGGACTACAATGTTGATTATGAGAACTGCCTGCAAGCATGCAAACAGCAGAATTTGATAAATAGAAGACAAAGTGGGATATGATCGACATTTAAGCTATTGAATGGTTATTATCATGTTAATACTGAGGAGATGTTTCATATGGTAGAATGAGGGGAAGGAGCAAGGTACAAGGGGCCATCCCTGCAAGTTGCAAAAGGGGAGTGGTGAGTAAAATTGGACAAATATCATGCAATTTGTCCAAGCTAATGCTTTTCTTATTGCATGGAGAGTGTTAGGAACATGGAATGTGTTGCCTGAGAGGGTGGTGAATGTGCAGACAGTGGATGAATTTAAGAAGTGGTATGATGGATGTTGTGTTGACTTCTCATATCAGTCTTGTGACTCCATGGAGGTCAGGAAAATAACAAGAAGAAAGAAAGAAAGTAATATAATGAACACAAATTATTGAAAGAGGGGGAGACATTTTTCTTAAAATAGACTTTCAAAGGGAGGTAGAAGAGTTTAATCCTAATAAAAGGCAATCTTTGAAAATTGTATAAGGGTGTAATGCATAAGATAGTGAGGAGAAGATTTATTATCATTATAATGACGTAAATGATGAGTCATCAGACTCATTGTGGTAGTTTTTTATTCAACCAACAACATATTTACAATTTTGAACTCAGCCTTTACAAAACATTCCAGTAATGTATTCTGCATGCCCACAATTCTTCATGTATAAAATCTACTCCTCACATGCTTCTTCACCACACCATTACACACAACTTCCAGGGATAGCCTCTTGTTTTTCTACTCTTGCCTTCTACTGTTTTTATAATCCCCCTCTGTATTAATCTGATAAAATTTCCTTCCTAACTTAAATATCCCTATCATATGACTCTTTTCTGCCTATCCACAAAACTGGAGTTTAAATTCCTAACCTCTTTCTCCATAACAAGCATTCCAGAGTCCTGATACTGCATTGGTCATCCATCTCTGGATCTTTTTCCCATATCACAATGAAAATGAGGTGACTATATATATGAGCACAAGAACTCTAGTGTGGTCTGACTAATGCTTCAAACAGTATCTTTATCCCTGCTTGTCAATGTAATCCTCATCATGGCAACAGCATGCAATCTCTGCAATATTTGGAATATAACATATAAACTTCAGTCACCTGTCAACCATCACCTCTTTCAGATCTTAAATCTCATCCACTTTATGGAGCACAGTTTCATCAATATAGTACACAGCCTCATATCTCTGCATTCCAAAATGCAATGCCTTGCACTTACTAATATTAAAAATATAATCCCCAACGCATTTCTCCAAGCTAAAAGTCTATTTAAAAATCTTCCTGGAGAAAATTAACATTAATTCATTAAGCAACGCTCCTTATAATTCTCTCCAACTTTGCATCATCACCAGCAGACAACTAAAAATTCCAAGTTAGTTCCTATCAAATATCATAATAAAGTATAAGCTATGATTCGGACACATCTTGACTATTGTGCACAGATTTGGCCACCTGGGTTTCTTGGGATCAGGAAGTGATCGAGGATTCGGAGATGAGGAGATGACTAAGATGGTGATATATCCATAGAATACTCCCTACAAAGATAGGTTTGAAGGTTTGTTGCTACAAAGTTTAGTTGATAGGCAGAAAAGAGGGGACATGATAGAAACTTCTAAAGATATTAAAGGGCTTTTATAAAATTAATGCAAGTGAAAATTTTCAATATATAACAAATAATCAGAGAACTAGGGGCCATCTGTGGAAGTTGTGTAGGACCAAATTTTTTGCATGGAGAGTAGTGAGTGAGTGGAATGGATTGCCAGAATTGGTTGTGAGTTGCTGATGGTGAATGGATTCAAGGAGAAGTATGATAAGATTTGTGTATAGAATGATTGATTTGGGTCTTCTGCAATGAGTCTCTGGACTCCATGGAGATGCCCTAAAATAATAATAATAATAATAATAATACATAGGAGAGGCCCAAGAACAAAATCCTGAGGCAAGCTTCTGCCTATTCTCTTTTTTGAGACACTATTCCATCATACTTGCTGGTGTTGTTTGGAGAGAGTGTTTCCAATTTATTAAATTGATATACTATCCATTCCCGTTCTGTGCAGCTTGTACACCAACCTATCATGAGGTAACAACACCCAGGAATATCACTGTATATGAATTTCCCTTATCTAACACATTCATTGCCTTATACATACATATCACATGCAAGCAGATTGTTAAAACAGGACCTACTCTTAACAAACTTATGCCAGTCATCATAAAGAATCCTATGTCCATCAATCAAATTCTATATTCTATTCCTAGCCAAACTCTCCAATAGTTTGTTACAACTCCAGATATATATACAAACTGGTCTATAATTGAACTTTTTTTGTTCTAGAATCACATTGTGGAGTGATACTATGTTTCTTTCATTCTTTCTACTCCTTAGGAACCTTTTCCACTGCAAGACTTTCATTAAATAACCAGGTAAAGGACATAGCCAGTTCTTTTGTGCATTCCTTAAAAATATATGGTGATATATCATCCATTCCAAATGATTCAACGAGCAGAGTTTTTGGAAGTGGGGAGTGCATTTGATGGCCAAAAGAATATTATCATGATGCCCACAATTAAAAGAAAAAATGAACATGGAAGAATAACTTTACCAAGTGCACAAGGTACTTGTATGAAAAGCTAATGAGAATTTTCAAATAACGAGTGCTCACTTTGCTAAGATATGTCAACCAGGCATATGTAACATGCCTGGTTGCATAGTGCTACTACATTGAATGAAGAGATAAATGTGTGTGAGAATGAGATTAAGTGCTGTTGCATAACCTGGATAAGAATTCAAGTAGGAACAGCCGGAATATCAGCACATACACTAAAGGAATATTCAGCCAAATTTGCTCAACTCAGAAAATATCTCACATGAATAGAAAGAATCTATGACAATTCCTTTGTACAATCATGGTGACTAACTACTAACCTATCAAAATCTTTGGAGTGGTGGTGAAAGTTTTAGAGAAGTTGGTAAGAACTTGTATTCAGAAATGAGTTGACAGACAAGCTATACTCTACAAGGAACAGCATGGGTTTACTAATGTAATATGGGTTTGGAATATAAACTCTTAGCTTTGCTAAGTGGATGCCAGATTTAAAGTGGTGTACCCCAAGGATCAGTCCTTGAATCATTCTTGTTAAATCTATACATTAATGACATTAGGAAGTAACCAACAGGAGATGTTCAATAGCTTGCTGATGATGCAAAAATAGGTGGGGCAATCAGGGGACATGAGCTTCTGTAGCTCAGTCAGTATGCGAAGCCCTTTGGTCATGGGTTTGATTCCCATCAGTAACGTGAGGCATCTTTATCTGGTCTCTTTTGACTAAAAGTGAGGTATCCAGTCTCACACGGAGATAGGGGATTTTTTTTTTCAATGGAAGCTCAGGTTTTTTGTCCCCCAGAACAGAACAGAAAAACAGGCCCTGTGAGCACATGGATTACAGTCATGAATATGTCACAGACATATGCCAGTCCTGAGCCCAGATAAAATGGGGGGGGGGGGGGGGGGGGGGAAGCAATGAACTACCCTGTAAAAATCTTACCAGGAATACTTTGTGGGCAATGTCTACAAACTCACCTATGGTCAGAAATGACTGAAAGGGAAAACCAGAATAAGGGGCACTATTGATATCCATTACTTACAAAATGATTTGAATTGACTGGAAATTTTTACAAATGATAATGTCTATCAGTTAAGTATTAGTAAGTATAAAATTATGCACTTTGGGCATGATGAAATTTCTAATGGCATATTGTATTAGTGGGGTTGGGATTATGCTAGAAGAAACTGATGAGAATAGGGATCTTGGCATTATCATGAATAAGAATCTAAAGTTCTAGATCACATAGCAAAAATTGCAAATACAACTTAGAGGATAATTGCAATGTTGAACATAACAAGTGAGGTTAAGAAAGTTATTTTTCTTCCTAGTATGCACAGATTTGGTCTTATGGGTTCAAAGGGAATAAAGAAGCTGTGGGAAAGATGGAAAGAAGAGTTACAAAGATTATATCAGGATTATGAAATGTAGATGATGAGAACAGATTGAGAGTATGTGGACTACAGACTCTTGTTAACAAGAGAAAGAGGAGTAGAGATCTAGATAGAGGTCTATAGACTTCTCAATAGATGTTATAGAATACTGTCTGATGATATTTTTCATTATATGGAAGGTGGGGAGAAAACACAGGGCATCCATGGTAGTTAAATTTGTCAAGGGAAAGGATAAGAGCTAGGTTTTTCTTTCACAGAGTAATGAGTAAGTTGAGTAGTTTGCCTCTTGAACTGGTGTGTGTGCATTTAGTGTGAATGAGTTTAAGAGAAGGTATCACAGCTAGTTTGGGTGATATATAGCCTCTCTCAATGAATCCTTGACTCCTTGGAGGTTTTAGATAATAAATAATAATAATAATTCACATAGCCTTAATAACATCTAATTTAATTAACATCTGATACACTTCTATTTCCCCTAATATTTTCCTCCTTTCTGCATGTTTTCACATCATTTATGCCAGTACAATATACTCTGATAAAATGTTCATTAAATAATTTCACTACATCTCTTACAATCGTGTCTCTCCATAATTATTCTTCCTCTTGCTTTCCACATAGTGAAATCATTCCCTCTGAATTATCTTCAGCCTAACGAGTCCATATTCTCTTATTTTGCACTTTTATTTGCTTAACTCTTGGTACCTAGTTATGCATTGCTTGTGTGAGATGTTATTTTATCAAGTTTGTATGTTCTGTCAACTTCTTTTCTACACAGCATCAACAAATGGCTGGATTTAAGGCTGGTTGTGGTTCATAAGCAATAACTTTAAAGAAGTCCCTCTGTACTGAGTAAATTTTAGATTTAATATAGCTTCATATTTATCAAAGGCCTCTTGTAATGTGAGGTACTAAGCTGTAGCCTGTCTAGCTGATGTGAAAATTTGGATTTGCATCACTCCAAGGTATTGACTAATTGATGACAGAGATTATCATATAATAAATTTAGTTTAATCCTTTATCCAAGTGTGAGCAAACAAAGTTTGCGCCTGAAAGTATCTTCAGGACTGGGGTAAGGTGGTACAACACTAGGACAACTCGTTGCAAAGGTGGAGCAAGCTACCAACACTCCTGTCTCAGTACTCCTATAATGCAAAACACATCTCCTTGCAGATATGTCTAATGCTATGCATTAAGGGAAGGGCCACTACCCAGACTAGTTTCGACCTTTATTGAGGTCTCTTCAGTGGGAGCCAGGCCCAAGTTGAGATACCAGGCAGAAGCTTTAGCAGGTCATCTCTACCTATAGGAGTTGCCAAATTTGGCAACTATTTGGCAACTCCTATAGGTAGAGATGACCTGCTAAAGCTTCTGCCTGGTATCTCAAATTGGGCCTGGCTCCCACTGAAGAGACCTCAATAAAGGTCGAAACTAGTCTGGGTAGTGGCCCTTCCCTTAATGCATAACATTAGACATATCCGCAAGGAGATGTGTTTTGCATTATAGGAGATACTGAGACAGGAGTGTTGGTATCTTGCTCCACCTTTGCAACGAGTTGCCCTGGTGGTGTACCACCTTACCCCAGTCCTGAAGGTACTTTCAGGCGCAAACTTTGTTTGCTCACACTTGGATAAAGGATTAAACTAAATTTATTATACTCTAACCAAGTGAAAAATAAACTTTCAACAGAGATTATCATAATCTCCCACCTTATAATTCCACATGTCCCTTTTTGACAGTTATATTTTCCTACCTCTCAAACCAGTACCTTATGAGGTATCAACACTGTCTCTGACCAATTGCAGTGTTGATATCTCATTAACAATCACATCCTGTGAGGATATCAACAAATCCAGCACTATCCACAGGTTGCTTCCATCTTATGCTGCTTAAAATAGTTATCTCAAAGATTCTCCTTGTTCCATTCACTATCTCCTCCTTCCAATCCACATTCCTATAATTAAACCTTACCATTAGGATCACCTTCTTTTTATGCTCAGTCAGTTTGCTTAAACAACTCATAATCAGTTTTTTACATTCCCTATATCAACATCCTATTTGATACACTATTCTGTTAATTTTAACTTCACACCAAACAGATTCAAAGTGTATGTAATTCCTCTGTTATCATTAACAGTACTTTTCTTCCTCATTTTACTTTCTTATCCTTCCAGAAAAGTCTATAACCTTCCATTTTGATTCCTGACAGTAGATAATCTACATAATCTTGTAAATAACTTTTGCTTACACAATTATCTTTGGGTATACTGACTCAATCAATGAGACAAACTCAGCTTCTTTGTTTCTGATACTCCTTACATTAGCATACAAACATAATAACAATGAAGCTATCCCATCAACCATCACTCCCCACTCTATCTATTATAGCACATCTCTCTCTTCAGTCTGACTACTCCCTTCTTAATACATTCCATCACTCTGTCCTACAATATTATCGCATCTTCAATTGTATCCATCTTCCTACTATCCTTCCAATCCGCTTGAGAATCTCTCTCTCTATCTCTCTGTGTGTGTGTGTGTGTGTGTGTGTGTGTGTGTGTGTGTGTGTGTGTGTGTGTGTGTGTGTGTGTGTGTGTGTGTGTGTGTCTATTATTATTATTATTATTACCTAAGACCCCATGGAGTCACAGACTCATCTAGGAGGTTCCTTTTGTCATACACACAGCTCATTATTATGTCAACATTGTACTGCTTTAATTCTTCCATAGTGAAAAAAAAAAATAATAATACAGTTAAAATGAGATATTTACTTACAGCATCTAATTTTGAAGTATTCCATGCTCTTTTCAAATCTCCAAAATGAATCAGCATTGACTTTAATGAGATCACAATAATAGCTGACAGAACACACTATGAAAATACAAAATATTAAAACCAATTTGATTAAATATAATATAATGCAATAAAATATAATTAAAAGTAAATACAATCAAATAAACAATTAATAAAATAAAATGTAATTAAATCTGAATGAATATGGATAAATGACCAGAACTTCTGAACAACATTCAATCTTCACCTTCTCATGGTGAGTCCCATTAGCAGGTTACATGAATATGCAATGAAAGAGAATAAGCTGGCTTTTTAGGACTTTTTTTGACTAAATTGTATTCTACACTGACTTATACCCCAAATAAAATGATGGTACACATGATAAAATGTCAGATCAACTATGGTGTCACCAAATTATGCAAGATGCATTATATTCATCTGAGAACCAGGATAAACATGAAAAAGTCTGATGGAAACAAATTCGACTGCTGTATTATGAAGATCAGCACAATCAGTGCGAAAAATATCAGTGGAAAAGAAGTAAAACTTTTGGAAGAATTAAAGAAGCAGTACCATGTTGACATAACTGGTGTTTACCAAAATGACACTAAAACAAGTTGAGACACCTAAATAATTCCAGCATTGAAACAAATAACTATATTCCACAGAGAAAGCAGCTGACATAATAATTTATGTCAGCTGCTTTCTCTAATGCCACAATAAAACTCTTCTATTTTACAACTGACACAAATGTCTTGTCGAATTTCTCATTTTGAAATTTATCCACATCATTCTTTTTAAACTTATTGAATAGCAGGCAATTTCAAATAGAATGATGTGGATAAATTTCAAAATGAGAAATTCGACAAGGCATTTGTGTCAGTTGTAAAACAGAAACTTCTACCAAGGAAGAAGTAGAAGAGTTTTATTGTGGCATTAGAGAAAGCAGCTGACATAAATTATTATTATTATTACATAACACTGCCAGGGAGTCCAAGACTCATTGAGGGAGGGCACCTATTCTACAACTCTGTCTCCACCACTCAATCCATCAACTACAACAAATCGCAACTACACCAACATCATCTACCACCCACCACCACCGCAAGTAGTATTTTCACAGACAATCACAAACCTCCATGTCCACGTTGGAATTCGAAACCCACAGCCTTTTGGCTGGGGAGCGAATACGCTAAACACTTGGCCAACGAGGCCAGCTGGTTGGCCAAGTGTTTAAAGAAAAAGGAAATGCTGGTTCTTGTTGGGATCTAAATAGAAAAGTAAGAAATCAATTCCAGCGATACAGAAAAGTTTTGGGAAATTTGGAGAAAAAATCAAAGCTCATAATACTGGTAAGTGCATGGAGGATGACATGGACTAGTCATTACTGATGCCACATACCAACACAAAGATGTACATAAATTCACATGAAGAGAACATACAAGAAATAAGAAAAGTCTTATTCTATATGATATTGTGGAGAGAATTTATTCACACCAGTTCAGAGTATAAGAGAGATAAAATGATCAAGAAATGATCATCATTTAGTTCTGAGAAGGTTAAAAATTATCATCAGACTGAAAATAAAAATATATACAAATGTTTCAAGCAGCTTTCAGAGGAGAACTATAGACTCAAATATATAAATATTATTGGAGAAAACTTAAAGTTTGAAAAACAAGACCAACCTTGGAAACTCAATGGCAAAATTTGAAGAAAATATTGGTTAATTCAGCTGGAAAGAGATGTGGAGAATTCTGCAAAGAGTGAAAAATCAGAACTTCACAGTAGACTAAGTTAAACAAATAGTCCTGAAAAAGATAAAATGATATAAAAGTTTGTGGCAAGTAAGTTAGTAGGACACAAAGAAAAATGTGAGAAAAACTGTATATAAAAGTAGCTAAACAAGTAATGGAACACATAAGTATGTAGGGAAATGGTGTTCAAAAAATCATAAACAGTAAATGTAAACATCCACAGTTACAATCACAGGATTAAAGCTTAATAGCAAAGGAGATGGTTGAAAACAGCTCGGTTGTAATAATAATAATAATTTAAAAAAAACTGGCAGATGAAAAAAACCTTGACAGATGAAAGGACTTAAACAAGAACGATGGATGGTTTACATCTGAATGGATTTGGTGTTCACAGTGCAGAAAAAGTGTTGTTGAATGAAATGAAAGTGGATGTGCAAAATCAGGAAAACTAGAGTTTCTAGGAGAAAGCTGTTCAGCGAGTACACAGATACCAGTGAGGCATCTGAGTATAATAACGTGCAAAAATATTTAAGTTAGTACAGCTGATAACAAACCAGAATGGGATAGTTAATACAAAGCATAACGGTAATGGCGAACCTCGATGCACTTTATCCATACTAATGCCACAAGCATTCAGAACAAAGGAGAGGAGTTTTTGATTGGTTAGTTCATTTTGGTCAAAGGTTATTGGCATTAGTGAGACATGGCTGACAGAAGATGATATAGTTAGTGGGATAAAATATGAAGGGTATAGTATTTTCAGAGAGTGAGCAAACAAAGTTTGTGCCTGAAAGTATCTTCAGGATTGGGGGTAAGGTGGTACAACACCAGGACGACTCCTTGCAAAGGTGGAGCAAGCTACTAACACTCCTGTCTCAGTATCTCTCTTAATGCAAAACACATCTCCTTGCGGATATATCTAATGTTATGCATTAAGGGAAGGGCCACTACCCAGACTAGTTTCGACCTTTATTGAGGTCTCTTCAGTGGGAGCCAGGCCCAAGTGGAGATACCAGCCAGAAGCATTAGCAGGTCATCTCTGCCTCCACCTTTTTAATAAATTACTCTGGATTTAGAGAAAGATGTTGAAAGTTTATTTTTCACTTGGTTAGAATATAATAAATTTAGTTTAATCCTAATTAAAGGATTAAACTAAATTTATTATATTCTAACCAAGTGAAAAATAAACTTTCAACATATTTTCAGAGAGTACAGAGAGAAAAGAATTGGGGGAGGGGATATTGTTGATGACCTGCAATCAAGAAGAGTAGGAGTTCAACTGGAGGTCAGTGAAAGCAGTACATCTGAGGCCATCTGCCATAAAATAGAGGCCAGCACAACAAAATATACAGTTCATTGTGCTACAGACTAGGGGATGTGAAGGATGATGTGGAGAGAATGCATTGGCAGGTAATTATTAATGGGGCTTCAATTACGAGAACATAGACCGGAAGGAAAAAAATGAAACGAGAGGAAGAAAATGGAATTTATGCAGCTACTAAAGAATAATTACCTGAAACAGCATGTAACAGAATATACTAGGTGCATGAGAGTGCTCGATCTAATAATTGCATCAGAGAATTTGTCTGTGACCAATATGATAACATTGAAGTCATTGCAGTCAAATGGTAAGAGTGATCAAATGGCTTGACCTGGGAGGTGGCTAAATGTGTGAAAAAAATAATAATTGTATGATGATACATGGCCATGAGTCCCCTTTACAGGGAGGTACGGCACCATCTCAGTCCCCCAAAATTTTATCTGGGTTCTGGAACCAGCATAGCTGACAAATCAGACCTATGGCTGGGTCAGTATTCCTGACTGTAATCCATGTGTGTTTATTTACTGGGCTGGTTTGCCTGCTTGCGGGATGAAAAACCCCAGATAAACTGGTGGAAAAAACCCTGCTGTCCACGCTCAAGACTGGCTAACTTGGCTATGGCTGAGAAAGATCCTGTGGAAATTTTCAGTTAGAGGGGAATATATGTAGAGGGGCTGGTAAGTATGAAAAACTTAGGAGATTGCTTGGATCACTACCATAGCATGTGAAACTGCAAAGGCTGGATATTGATAGTGTATGGGAGGTGGTAAAGGAGTGTTTGATGGAAGTAATAGCAGACTATATACTTAGAGTTGGTAGGATGAATAGTATAATTAAGCAGGAATGGCAGAAAAAAAAAAAATTGTGGAGGGAGTTCGAAGAGAAAGATGACCAGCAGGCACATAAGCATTACAAACCATGGGCCTGAAGTTACAAACCAGTGTGGTAAAAAATGTAAAATCAGAGTATGAGAGGAAATTAGCAGTGCAGGACAACAAAATTAATCCCAAAGAGTTAAAGAAGTTCTTTCAGTAAGAGAAGAATAATTATGGTAATAAGCCATGTGGAAATATAGCTTATATGGAAATAGAGGTAGATGAACTGGAGGTCATAGGATATTACAGAACCTTGATGTGAATACAACTATTAAATTATAAATTAAAGATGCCAAGAAATTATATTCTCGGTTTCATCCTTTATCCAAATGTAAGCAAACAAAGTTTGCATATGAAGTCACCTCATGACTGGGTTACTTGTATATAGAGGCTAATAGCTTCGCATCAATTGCCTTAGTATCCCATAATGCAACAACTCTGCCACAGATGGAGCTTATGCAATTTCCTATGCTGGTCCTAAGCCCAGGTAAAAGAGGAAGGTTGAGAGCAATGGGTAATCACCCATCCTCGTAAAAATTGCTGATTACAGAAACCATCAGTGAAGCAAGAAATCCCTTGGGGGCAGAATGCTACGACCTGTGGTCCTCCCAACAGATGACTACTTACAGGACTTTGGAGAGGAGCCAACAACTATGACACAGGTGGGCCAAGCCTTATGGAATCTCACTTGCAGATATGCTCAATCACTCACCCTAAAATTAAACTTAAAATTGGAACATGGAACATTTGCACAATGTATCAAATTGGATAAACTAGACAGATAATCAATGAAATAAGTAAATATAGTATTGATATCTTGGGAATTGCTGAAACAAGATGGACAGGCTTTGGTGAGATAAGAACAACTGACAAATACTGCATATTGTATTCTGGAGATGAAAGACACGAGAAAGGAGTTGCATTGATAGTGTGAGAAAGCAAAGAAAAGTCTGATGGATTGGAACCCAGTAAATAACTGAATAATTAAACTAAATTTTTCTCTAGGTTCATGAAATTGACCACCATACAAGCATATGCACCCACAAATGATGCTGAAGAAATGGAGAAACCCCAATTTTATGATCAAAAAAGTGATTGACAAAGTTCCTAAACATGATCTACTAATTTTGATGGGAGACATGACAGCTAAAGTAGAAAAGAAGAAAGACAGATGATGAATGTGCTATAGGAAAGAAAGCGAGTGGCGAACAAAATGAAAATGGAGAACTTTTTACATCCCTCTGTGAATTAAACAACCTCATCACAGGAGGTAGTATCTTTAAACACAAGGAAAATAACATTGATAAACTGAAAGAAAAGAAAACAAAAGAGAAATTTACCAATGAACTGAAGAATAGCTTCTCAGTTTTGGGAGAATCAAACGGTAATGATGAGGAAATTAAGATTGAAGCCAACTGGGAAAAGTGTAAAGAAGCCTATAAACAAAACTGCACAAGATATTTTAGGGGTGGCAAGTGGGAAGTTACACAAAGAATGGATTACAGGAAATACATTAAAACTAACTGAGGAAAGGAAGAAGATGAAAGAGAAAATAAATAACTCCAAGTCAGAAAGATTATGCAAAGAATATCAGAAGCAATATACTGAGAAGTATATAGGATGGTGAAGAGCTCTGCCAGAAATGATATGAGAAACTACTATCAGCTGTTGGCTGAAGATGCTCAGAGAGCGAAGATGAATGTGGAGTTAAAGATAAAAACAGTCAATTACTAACTCAGGAGCAAGAAGTCCAACAAAGATGGAAAGAGTATTTTGAAGAACTATTAAATGTTAAACATGATTCTATAAATCCAAATATTGAGTCCCATTTCGAGGACATACCAAATGGTTTCGAACTTCATGTAAACATGGGAGAACTCACAGTGCAAGAAAGCATGGAAACAATCAAGATCCAAAAGAATAGAAAAGCAAGTGGAAATGATTAACATTAACACTAAATTGCTCAAAGCTGATCTAAAACATCAGCAACTATACTATATGAACTGTTTAAATTTCATCTGTGCATCTGAGAAGGTTCCAAGTACTTGGAAAGAATCACAAACAGTCAAAATTCAAAAAAAGGTGATCGTACAGATTGCACCAACTGGAGAGGAATCAAGCTATTGTCAGTACCATCAAAGATCTTCACTAGAATTATAATAAATGGAATAAAAGATAGCACTGAGAAAATACTGAGAATAGAGCAAGCAGGTTTTAGAAATGGAAGAAGCACCTTGAATAAAATTTTTATTTTGAAATCATAATTGAAGAGTGTGGAACTAAATTCAACTATATATCTTAACTTCATTGATTTTACTAAAGCATTTGACAACATAGACAGAGAATGTCTATGGAAAATCTTGAAAATTAATGGATTCCTTAACAAAATAATAAATATCCTAAAAGATCTGTATGATGGAAGTAAAGGACAAATTCTAGTAAATGGAACAACTTCTGAAAGTTTTGACATCAACTGGTGTTAAGCAAGGATGGTGTAATGTCTGGAATGATTTTTATCATTGTCATAGACTGGATAATACAGCACGCCCTGAAAAACTGAAAACTGGAATAAGATGGAATATTGATACCACATTAAAAGATTTGGACTACTGATGACATTGTACTACTATCATCTAGATTTGAAGGCATGAAAATTAAATTTGCTAAACAAATAGGCATCAATGAGAAGAAAACCAAAATAGTAAAAATCAATAGTAAAATGACCCAATCTTTATAAATGGAAATCAAGTAGAATTGACAAACACTTTTAATTACCTTGAAGCAACTGTCAACATGAAAAGTAGTACTAACGAAGACATTACAATAAGAATAAAAAAATTGTGCTGTGCATTTAAAACTTTACAGAAAATTTGGAAATCATCAAATATAAAAATAAACTTAAAGGTGCAAATATTTAATTCAACTATGTATTAAATCTGTACTACTTTATGGAAGTTAATCATGGAATTTAATCAAACAACAAGAAAATAAAAACTGATGCCTTCCAAACAAAATGTATTCACAGAATTCTCAAAATTTACTGCCCAAATAAAATTTCAAATATTGAAATATACAACAAAACAAAAACCAAACCCATCACAATAGATTTAAAGAAATGCAGATGGAGATGGACAGGCTATGTATTGAGAATGCCAACATCAGAACATACAAGAACAGTATTGACATGGGTACCTGATGGTAAAGGGAAGAGAGAAAGACCCAAAATGGCATGGTGCCAGATGGTAATCAAAGAACAAAACAAATGATGGTCGAGCTGGGGGAGAGAAAGACAAGCAGCACTGGACCGAAGAGGATGGTGCACTAAACTTGTGGCCTCATGCACTTCATAGGTGTAAAGAGCAATAAGCAGTAAGCAAGCCCATAATGCAATGCACATATCCTTACAGACATGTATAATGCTATGCATTATGGGTAGTTGTGTAAGGTACTCAAGATACAAGTAACTCAGTTGTGAAGTGACTTCCCGTGCAAACTTTTGCTTACACTTGGATAAAGGATGAAACTGAGAATATAATTTCTTGGCATCTTTAATTTATAGTATAACCAAGTGAAAAACTTTCAACAACTATTGAATTAGATGATAACCAGCTAGAATTTTACAAGAAGGTGCTATGGAATTAACAGTGACTTTGACCACATTGTTTAATTTAAGTCACAGTTCTGAATTGGCCCCAAGGGAGTGGAAAGAGAGAAAAATAATTCCATTGCATAAAGGAATCTCCAAGACTGAGATATCAAGTTACTGACTGATCAGCATCACAGGAGTCATGGTAAAAGTATTGGGGTAGTTGGTTAAGAGAAAAATGCAGGAATAGGTAAACAGGAATGTGACACTATATGGGGGCAACATGGTTCTGTGAAGGAAAGGTCATGATTTACTAATTTTCTCACATTTTATAATGCAGTGACAGCTGAATTGGATAAAAGCAATGGATTTATAGTGATACTGTTAGACTTTGTGAAGCTTTTGACAGGATACCATATGGAATTCTAATCAATAAACTGCAGCACTTGGGAATGGATATAAAGTTGGTGAAGTAGATAAGAGCACTGGCAGTTGAAGAAGAGATACCAAGCAGTAGTTTATTCAGGGGTAGAGTCCAATAAAAAGCCTGTGACTAGAAACATGCCACAGGGCTCTCCTCTTGAGCCACTACCTATTTAGTTATCATTATTATGATTATTATTACAACAATGGGTGGGTGGATAGGGATGCGATACTCTATACTGGGCAGCATAGCTTTATAAATCAGGTCCTCTCTTAGTAACTTATTCACATTGTATAATAAAGTGATAACAGAACTGGATAAAGATAATGGCTATACAATGATACTGCTCGACTTTGCCAATGCTTTTGACAGAATACCACATTACACTATTACAAAAGCTGGAGCAAATGGAAATGGATATGAGGCTAGTAGCATGGATAGGGAGTGGCTGACAGAGATACCAGAGCGTATTATATAGTGGAGTGGAATCTAGGAGAATGAGAGTGACTAGTGGAGTACTTCCAAGTTTCTGTGCTAGGGCCACTATTCTTTAATTTGTATAACAATGATATAGGGAATTTGGGGAGGGGAGATTCAGTTGTACAGCCTCTGTAGTTCAGTTGGTATAGACAAAGCCATTTGGGTTCAATTCCAGTCTATAATGCAAGGAACCTTTATGTGATCACTTTCGACTAAAGGTGAGTTAGCCAATCTCATACAGAGGTAGAAGGTTTCTTCACCCAGAAAGTCTGTTTTTTTGTCTCTCAGAACAGGCAAACTGGTCCCATGAATAAGCATGGATTTACAGTCATAAAATATATATATATATATATAATTCCTCATTAACATGGCTCAACCTGCTCCTCAAAGGGATGGAGGTGAAACCCCATACAAATCAATAAATAAATTCAGTTGTATGCTGACGATGCAAAACTGGGGAGAGAGCAATAGTTGATAAAGTTGAATCATTATGCAGGATGTAGATATCCTGCAGAATGATTTAAATAAAGTGGCATTGTGGGCAAAGGATAATAATTATCAATTTAATCTTGCAAAATGTAAGGTTATGCACTTCAGATTGAAAAGGATGCCAATGTTGTATCATGAAATGGTATATAGTGTTACTTCTTTCATGAATTGTGCTACATTTTTTTCTCAGTAACACAAGTGCTCTTTAGTGGTGCTGCTTTTGGAATTTAGTTGTTTATATTGTGTTATTTTTAGGTTACCGAGAAGGCGAGGTCAGAGTCAGACACATCTGTGGTGGAAGAGGAGATAAGTTTTCATTATTTAGTATAGTTAAATATAGTTTATACTTATAGTATCATTATACAGTAGAGCATATAACATAGAATTTAGCATTTAATTGTAGTATTATTTAGTATTTAGCATTTAGTTGTAATAGTTCCTTGGCACAATTTGAATGATGGCAGTTGCAATTACAAATGGCATGTCACCAAGTCCTCCCCAATTTAAGGACTCTATTTTGCATTACATAATAAAGGATTTTGTGGCATGCGGAGATTGTGGTATGTATGCGTCCCAGCAGTTGGATATGTGGTGGGTGAGAGAAGGCAGAGTGCGTATATGTGCAAAATGTAGGCAATGGGAGGAATTTAGTGACTTAGATATTACAATAACCAGCCTCGCTGCATCAGGGGTAGGAGAATTTTGGGAGACAAGCAGTGTAGAATAGGAGCAGGAGAAGAGAGGGCATGAGAGAGAGAGAGGGGGGGATATGGGAATGATAAAAGACAAGAGAATAGAAACAGTAGAAAAGAGAGAGAGAGAGAGAGAGAGTTATGGGAATGATAGAAGAAGAGAAAATAGGAGCAGTAGAGGAGAGAGAGAGAGAGAGAGGTATGGGAATGATAGAAGAGGAGAGAGAGAGAGAGAGAGAATGGAAACATTCAGAGAGAAGGAATGAGAAGAATGCAAGGGAGTGTTGGAACCATGGATACAGTGATGCCAGGACAGCAGGTGAGTAGGGGAACACAGCGTGAAAGAGTTAGAGGAGGGAGGGAGGGAGGGAGAGAGAGAGAGAGAGAGAGAGAGAGAGAGAGAGAGAGAGGGATGCAGGTGAGCAATCAAGGAACAGAGTGGTAAGTGCTGTGATGTATGGAGACTCGATGATCCGTGGTGTGCAAAATAGGATGCCACAGAGGAGGATTTGCCTCGAGGAATGATAGAGAGGCCTTTATTGATTATGAAAAAGCCTTTGACAAAATTAGTAGACAAAAATTGTTTAAAATATTAACCGATTTAAACATAGCAAACCAACTTTTACAATCTATTCAAGAAATATATACAGGAAATAAAATAGCAGTTAAATTAGAACACACCTCAGAATGGAAAAATATATCAAGAGGAGTACGAAAAGGATGTACCCTCTCACCTCTGCTTTTCAATATATATATAAATGAAATATTAACAATCTGGAAATAGCATAACCCATTTAGTATACAAATGACCCCACAAATTAAGATAGATACACTACTATTTGCAGATGATCAAATAGTATTAGCTACATCAGAAGATGACTTACAAAGATCATTAAAATCATTAAATGATATCTCAAGCAATATAATATGACAATATCCAAAGAAAAAACAAAAATAATGGCATTCAAAGGAGAAAACCCAATAAGAAGTAAAATAGTGATAGATAATAAAATACTAGAACAAGTAAACACTTTCAGATACTTGGGATGTGATCTATCATACGAAGAAGAAAAAGACATAGACACTAAAATATCAAACTTTGTCAAAGTAAACGGCATAATAAATAATATATTTAAGCCATCCCTGGTACAAAAACACACTAGAATCACACTATATAATGTCTTGTCAAAACCAACTCTACTATACGGAAGCGAAACATGGACCATGAAAAGGAAAGATGAAAAATGAATTCAAACAGCAGAAATGAAGTTCCTCAGAAAAACAGCTGGATATACCAAGTGGGACCACAAAACAAATGAAGAAATCTTACAATCCCTGAAAATAAAAACAATTAATTACTACATAAGACAGTATAAACAAAAATGGCTAGAACATTTAAATCAAATGGACAACAGCAGACTACCAAAAATATTATACAGATACAAAATACGTGGAAAAAGAAGAATCGGAAGACCAAGAAAGAGATGGCATGAGACCGGAACAGGCAACATGGCCGAAATTCCATGTTAGGAAGAAGAAGAAGAAGAAGAAGAAGAAGGAACGATAGAGACTGTGGCTATGACAATTAAGCGGGGTGAAAGGGTGGATGAGATGATTGTGATGGTGGGCACGAATGACTTGAGAGGCAATGTAAATTGGGTGGTGAGAGATTTGAGATTGTTGCTTAAGGTTGTACAAAAGAAAACGCAGAGAGGAAAGATTGTGTGTGTGTGTTGCCCAGGTATGATAGTGACAAGCTGAGCAGAAGAGCAGTAATAATGAATAGCATAATAACCAGAATGTGTGTCAGAAGAGAGGATTGGAATATGTGGATGCTTGGAGGGCATTTGAGGACAGAAAGGAACTATATGTGAGAGATTGCTTGATTTGAATGAGGAAGGAAGTAGGCATCTGGAGAGATTGCTGTTTTCTGAATGAGTCGGTATGTCAATGCATGGAAACTAGAATTCCCAGGGTAGATGATAGCAGGGGGTGGCCTCTTGTGGGAATGGGTGTTTGGGAGGGGAAGGGGGACGACATCAGGTAACACTGAGTCCAGTGGCATCTAGAGGGAATAATGATAAGTATAGATGCAGTGACATTTTTATGCTTTATACTAATGCCAGGAGTATAATCTTGGGATTTCAGAGATCCCAATAATCTTGGGATCTCTGAGACATGGTTGGTGGAAGATGATATAATAACAAGAATAGCAGTAGCATGGTACAACATTTTTTGGCAGGATAGGAAGGGAAAACACAGTAGTGGAGTGCTGCTTATGATAAGTGATGACTTATGTCCTCTAAGAGTGGAGGATTTGGAAGGCAGTGACACTGATGGTTTTGAAAGCATATGGTGTGAGGTAGTGGCAGGCAAGACAGGATATTTAGTGGAGTGTTGCTAAAAGCCAAGAAGCACAGAGGGTGAGGAGCAGGAGATGTTTAGGCAGTTGAGCTTGGCAATAAGAATGATTGTTATGGGAGATTTTAACTACAGCAGTATAAGCTGGGAAGAGGAAAATGCATGTAGTAATAAGGGAATGGAATTTCTAGAATTCTTGAGGGACAAATGTCTTAGGCAACATGTAATAGAGGGAACAAGAGGTTCAAGAGTTTTGGATTTGATCATAGCATCAGAAGAGTTGATAATAACTCAGTTGACATCTCTCCCACCAGTTGGAGAGAGTGACTATTTGGTTTTGACCTGGAAGATGAATACACATGCAGGAGTATCAAAGAAAAGGGAATGTATGTGGAATTATAAGGCGAGTGATTATAATAGTCTTAGATATCAATTTGGGACAGTTCCATTTGGGGAGGAATTGGAAAGGTGAGATATCATTAGTGCTTGGAAAATTGTGAAGGAATATTTTAGCAGCAATAGTCAGCTGTATTCCACGAGTGAACAGTTTGGTGTAAAGTGGATGACAAACAATATCAAACAGGAACTGCAGGTGAAAAAGAGATTATGGAAGAGATATAAGGAGAGGGGTGGACAGCAGATGTATGAAGAATATAAGACTCAGGCAAGAGAATGACTAGTATGGTGAGGAAGGGAAAACTGGAATATGAGAAGAGATTGACATTAAGATCCAAAGAAATTCCTAGGGAATTTTTTAGCTATGTGACCAGTAGGAGGAGAAATGATCATGGAAGAATGATATTGTGGGATAAAAATGGGAACAGTGACTATTGCAGAGAATATAGTGGAGTTGTTCAATGAACAATTAATTGGAGTATTTCATCCAGGAGAAGTAGGTTTTAATACTAGAGAGATAGAGCAAGTTCGAGGTTTAGAGGGGCAAGAGGAGAGGGGGTTCCAAATACTGAGTACTCTGGATGTCAGTAAAGCTGTGGGACTGGATGATATTTCACCATAGGTTTTGAGAGAATGTGCTAAAGAACTGACAGCTATCTTGACCTGGCTTTTCAATGAAAGTCTGGGTATGGGAAAGGTACCCAAGGAATGGAAGGAAGGTAAGATAGTGCCATTGCATAAGAGTGGTAGCAGACTGGAAGTGTCTAACCATAGGCCAGTTTGTGTGTCATGAGTAGTTGTTAAGGTCTTGGAGAAATTAGTCAGAGACCATATATAGCATTGGGTGGATGAGGGGTAATGTTATCTGTGAGAATCAACATGGATTTGTTAAGGGGCACTCTTGCTTTAGTAATATTATTATTATTATTATTATTAAACAAGACCTCATGGACTCAAAGACTCATCTAGAAGGTCCTTTTATCTCACACACATCTCATCATACCGCGTCTTAAACACATTCAAACTCCTTGCAGACACCACACTCTCAGGCAAGGCATTCCAATCATTCACAACTCTGCATGAAAAAAACCTGCCTCTCACTCCCCTACTCACACCCTCTTTATACAGTTTCCAGGGATGACCTCTGGTTCTCCCCTGATCTCCCACTATTCTCTGTAGAACTTCTCCACTATTGATCCTATAACAACCCCTTACCAACTTGTAGGTCTCTATCATATCTCCCCTCTTCCTTCTCTCCACTAGAATCTGCAAATTACATCTTTTCAATCTTTCCTCATACTCGACATTCCAGAGGTCAGAAACTACCTTAGTCAGTAACCTTTGGACCCTTTCCAACATCTCTTCATCCTTCTGAAAACCAGGTGACCAAATCTGGGCACAATAGTCCATGTGTGGCCTAATCAAAGCCTTATACAATGGAACAAGAATCTCCCTACTTCTACACGTCAGTGTCCTCCTCATCATTCCCAGAAGTCTTTGTGTTGTCTTCACAATTTTGACGATGTGTCCCCTAAATTTTAGATCCTTATCCACTATCATCCCCAGATCTCTTATTTCCTCTACTTCCAACAATATATTCTCACCAAGCATAAATTCTACATCCCATCTTTGTTTTCCAAATTTTAAAACCTTACATTTTGCAACATTGAACTCACATACCCATTTGCTTGCCCAATCACTCAATTTATTCAAGTCTTCTTGCAAGGCCACAACACCTTCACTACTCTTTATGGTTCGTCCCAACTTTGCATCATCTGCAAACAACTGAATAACTCCATCCAAATCTTCGCCAATATCATTAATATACAAGTTAAATAGTAATGGCCCTAAAACAGATCCTTGAGGCACTCCACTAGTGACTTTCCTTTTCCTGGATATTGCACCTCCATACACAACTTGTTGATACCTATCAGATAGCCAGTCTCCAATCCAATGTGCTAATCTAATATCCTACCCCATCTGCTCTAGTTTGACTGTCAACTTATCATGAGGTACTCTATCAAAAGCTTTTGCGAAATCCAAGTATCCTTCTCCTCTGTCCAAGGAAGCAGTCACTTTATTGTAATAAGTAAGTAGATTACTAAAACACGACCTTCCTTTAGCAAATCCATGCTGTCCATCAAAGATTATACCATTGTTGTCAACCCAACTCTGGATCCTAGTTCTCACAAGCTTCTCCAACAACTTAACCACAACATGTGACACACAGATAGGCCTATAGTTTGATGCTTGAGTTCGATCACCTCCTTTATGAAGTGGCACAATCTTGCCCTCCTTCCACTCTTTAGGGACTTGACCAAGTGCAAGACTCGTATTAAAAAAATATGTCAGGGCAGGTGTCAACTCTCTGGCACATTCCTTCAGAATACGCGGTGATATATTATCAAGTCCCACAGCCTTATTTACATCTAGTTTACTCAACTCCCCAAACACCTCTTGCTCACTTACAGTCAGTCTCTCCTCCCCATCATCAACTGCTCTCAATCTCTCCATGAAGTCACATTCACAAGATTGAAAGACCTTTATGAACCGCTCATTAAGTATCTCCACCACACATTCTGCAACAGCTGTCTTTATACCATTTCCTCCAATCAATGTCATCCTTCCATAATCATTCTTTCTTTTGCTGGCTACATATCGAAAGAACTCCCTAGGATTCTTTTTAGCTTCATTAGCTAACTGCTGTTCATACCTCTCTTTCGCTACTCTCACCAACCAAGTTACCCTCCTTACCTGGTCTTTGTAGACCTTATGAAATTGGTTACTTCCACTTCTCTTATGCTGCCTCCACAATGCCCTTTTTATCTGTATTGCATGCTTAATTTCTTTATTCATCCATCTCACACCTACCTTATTTAACCTTCTCACCCATGGTATACATTTAGACATTGCATCCACTAAATATTTTTTGAAAATCCCCCAAGCTGCATTGATCTCTTTTCCAGCTAACTCCTCATTCCATGCTACACCTGCAAGCTGTCTCCTGAGCTCTTCATAATCACCCCCCCCCTTGTAGTTCCACATATACCCTTTTCTCACAGGGGTCCTTGCACTGCTGGCAACCACCCAAGTAATCACCTCATGGTCACTTTCACCAATTGGTGGATGATTTGATACCTCATTGATAATTACATCCTCCGATGAGATGACCAAATCCAAGACCCTTAATCCTCTTGTGCCCTCTGATACATACTGTCTGAGGTAGTTATCCCTCAAAAACTCAAGAAATTCATTTTCTTTACTTCCAGTTGCTATCTCTTCATTCCAGTCTATATTGCCATAATTAAAATCACCCATAATGATCACCCTTTTCTTATTTGCTTGGCTTATTTGACTATACATTTCACTATCACCACCATCCACATTACCAGGTCTATAACAACATCCCACCAAGTATTTGATTCTCACACCATACTGCCTCAAAACCACTGGCCCCATTTCCCTCTTGCATCTCTACCTTGTATGGACATAACTCTTTCTCTATCATCAATAGCACTCCCCCTCCCTTTTTACCCCTTCTATCCTCACGAAACACATCATACCTTTCCATCTCTATTCCTGTCCGGATGTCATCCTCATCTAACCATGTCTCACTTATTCCGACAATCTCTGGGTGCACAGACGCAATTAGTGCAGCCATTTCATCTGCCTTGTTTCTTATACTTCTAGCATTGGTATACAAACACAACTCATTTCTGGATCTACAGCTAGTTCCACTGATACCACTCACTCGATGTGATCTCTCCATGCTGGACTGGGGCCATTTCCCTTTCTGCTTTTTCATTTTAGAACCCTTTGCAATTCCATCTGTTTCCTTTTGATCCCTGATCATCCCATTACTTTCCTGCCTACACATGCTCTCACCTCCTCTTGGAGCATCCACCTTTCTCACGCTGTGTATCCCTGTCCACCCTGAGCCTCCCCGTTTCCCTGCTCCTCTTGCACACCCATTCTCTCATTTTCTATACTCATACCACTCACTTCCCCATTCATTTCCACTCCTTCAATCTCTCCTGTCTTACTCTCCTGCTCTTCCACATCACTCCCCTCTCGATCTGATTCATTCTCTCTATTCAATTCTCCACTTTCCAGCAGCAGTCTCTCCAAGCGACTCACACCATAACTATGATTGCCTTTTATAATAAAGTGACGAGAGCAGTTGATGAGGGAAATGCATATACTGCCATTTTTTTAGGTTTTGCAAAGGCATTAGATAACGGGTTTGTCAACTGGATTCAGGATTGGCTGTCTGATAGGTATCAGAGAGTTGTGTAGGGTGGGGCAATATCAAGGAGGCAGAAGGTTACAAATGGGGTTCCATAAAACTCAGTACTAGGGGCCTGAGTTCTATGGAACTCAGGCAAATAATATGGAACAGTAAATAATAGTACTAAAACAATAACCTGAGTTCTATGGAACTCAGGTTATTGTTTAACCTTTATATCAATGACATTGTCAATGGATTGCAAGGGGATATTCAGTTTTTGCAGATGATGTGAAGCTGGGAAGGGTTATTAGTAATAGTGTAGATGTGGCAGCCCTGCAAGAGGATTTGAATAAACTAGACAGATGGGCAAATGGGAGTGTTGGTTTAATGCAGCAAAATGTAAAGTCTTGAAGTTTGGGATACATTGATGGGAGGCTGCATACTGGATTGGAGGAGCTGTACTGGAGGAAGTAGGGGAGACGAAATCTTGGGATGACGATTGACAGAAAACTGAAATTCAGGGAACATAATGCAAAGATGGTGAAGGTAACCCAGAGGATTGCTGCAATGCTGAAAAGGATGCTGACTTACAGAGATGAAAGAGTTATTATTCAGTTGTATAGGACCCTGATCAGACCACACTTAGACTATTGTTCTCAAATTTGGTCTCCAGGATTTGAAGGAGATAAATTAACTGTGAAACAGGTACAGAAGCAGATAACAAAGAGATGGTTCAGGACTGTACAATGTTAGTTATGAGGATCGGCTGAGGGAATGTGGACTTCAGAGTTTGGTGGATAGAAGAAGGATAGGTGATATGATTGAAACTTTTAAATTGTTGAGAGGCAGTTACAATGTTGACAATGGGGGAGTTCTTTCACTTGGTGGAACAGCGGGAAGGAGTGTTGACAAGGGGCCATCCCTGGAAGTTATGAAAGGAGGCTGTGAGCAAGAGGGTCAGGAGTGGTTTCTTTGCATGGAGGTTGGTTGAACTGTCGAATGCATTGCCTGATAGAGTGGTGAGAGCGAGAATGGTCAATAAATTCAAGGAGTGGGATGATAGACTTTGTGTTTCCTAAAAAGGACCTCCTGCAATGAGTCTCTTGACTCTATGGAAACCTGAATAATAATAATAATATTGATGGTATTGGATTGCAGGAAATTGATGAGGCTAGGGACTTTGTGATAATGCTGGACAAAGAGTTGAAGTTCATAGGGCATATTGCAAAAGTTTGTAAAATAGCTCAAAGGATTACTTGGATGTTGAAAACACATTAACATACAAAGAGAGGGAAGATATTATACCTCTTTGTAAGACTATGATTCGGCCATATCTTGACTACTGCATACAGATTTGGTCACCTGGGTTTATTGGGGACTAGCAGGAAGTGGCAGAGAGAGAATTCAGAGATGAGTGACCAAGATGGTGACAGGTCTGTAGAATACTCCCTATAAGGATAGGCTGAAGGTTTGTGGGTTACAAAATTTAGTTGCTAGGTGGAAAAGAGGGAACATGAGAGAAGCTTTTAAGATATTAAAGGGGTTTTATAAAATTTATTGAAGTGAAATTCAATATATGACAAATAGTCAGAGAACTAGGGGCCATCCACGAAGTTGAGTAAGAGTGTGGTTAGTAGAGGTTTTTGGCATGGAGAGTGGTGAGTGAGTGTAATAGACTGCCAGAATTGGTTGTGAGTTCAACCAATTGTTTATGAGTTCAACCTGATGATGAATGGATTCAAGGAAAGGTATGATAGGATTTGTGTGTATAATGATTAATTTGGATGTCCCACGATAAGTCTCTGGACTCTATGGAGATGCCATAAAATAATAATGATAATTATTATTATTATTACACTGTTCATGGAGCCTGTGGATTCATCATGGAAAGTTCATTCAAATGACAACATATTTATCATACAAAATCTTAAAATCTTTATCAATCTCTACATTAACAACATATTCCAGTAATGCATTCCATTCACTGAGAATTGTCCATTTAAAAAACCTCTTACATAACTTCCAGGGATGGCCTCTGGTTCCTCTCCTCTCACCTTCTACATTTTTTTTAATTCCCCTCTGGATTAATTCAATAAAATCCTATCACTTGAACATCTCTATTATATCATCTCTTTTTCTCTTATCTACCAAACTCTAATCCACCTTCCTTCAACCACTCCATAGCCAGCATTCGAGAATCTCCTGATAGTGTCTAAGTCACTTGTATCTGGATCCTCTCAGGATGACTGAAGGGTGATTTAACTAGACTGGCAGTGTAGAGAATGGAGAATGGCTATCAATTTAATATGACAAAGTGTAAGGTTAAGGTTCTTGAGTGAAAAAATTGTCAGCTGTGTACTATATTGATGGAATTATACTCCAAGAAATGGATGAAGCCAGGGATTTGTAGGTGTTAGTGAAAAGAGAGTTTAAGTTTAGAGGGCATATTGCAAAAGTGCCTAAAGCAGCTCAGATTAATTGGTTACTACCCAAACAAGCAGAGATAAACAGGTTATCATACCTCTTTATAGGGCATTAGTAAGACCCCCCCCATCTTAACTACTGTGCACTGATCTGATCACCTGGGTTTCTTGGGTATGAAGAAGTGGAAAGGATTCAGAGGCGCGTGACCAAGATCGTGGCAGGTCTATGGAATGCATCTTATGAGGATAGGCTGAAGATTTGTGTGTTACAGAAATTGGTTGACAAGTGGAAAAGGGGTGATATGACTGAAACATTACTGAAGGGTTTTTATGGGATTAATACAGAGGAAATTTTTCGGAACTGGTCTAGTAGTAGTCAGAACTATGAGCCATCCTTGGAAATTGAGCAAAAGTGTGGTTAGCAATGGTGTGAGGACTTGATTTTTGGCTAGGAGAGTGGTGAATGAGTGGAATACATTGCCAGAGTCTGTTGTATGGCCATGACTGTGAATGAGTTCAAAGCCAAGCATGATGGAGATTGCATGAATATTGGATAGTGCTTGACATAATATTTAGGGCCTCCCTCAATGAGTCTATCGACTCCATAGATTTTCTCATATAATAATAACAATTTAAAAAAAATTAAACTGATAGCTATTATCTCTTGCTTACTCATACAGACAATTGTTCCTTGATCCTCCTGTAAGGCCACATCTTCTCCTCATAGTTTTTCCCAACTTTTCATCATCTGCAAGCAGTTGCATATCTTCAGTTAAGCCATCCTGTCCCAATATCATCAGCATACAACTTAAACAATAATGGCCCCAATACAGACCCTTGCCACAACTGAAGGTGATCTTTCTCTCTTTTGGGTTACTACTCCCTCATGCATAACCCACTGATATCACAGACAAAGATTGGCCTATAATTTTTAGCCTCTGTCTTATTCTACTTTTCCCCTGCCTTTATGAAATGGAACAATTTTATCCTTTTCCCACTTCTTTGGGATTTTTCCTGTTAGAAGACTCTATGTGTGCCAAGAGTACTGTTAATTCCTTGGAGCATTTCCTTCAAGACACGTCATGATATATTGTCAATTCTTTACTGCCTTATTAGCATCATGTTTAATTTCTCATATGCCTCTCACACCCTATCAGTCCCTCCTTCACCATATCCTCTGTGCTTAAGCTTCTCATGATTTTGCATTAATGAAGGTGAAATACCCCGAAATGCTCACTGAATTCCTGAACTATATTATTATTATTATTAAACAAGACCTCATGGAGTCAAAGACTCATCTAGGAGGTCCTTTTATCTCACACACATCTCATCATACCGGGTCTTAAACACATTCAAACTCCCTGCAGACACCACACTCTCAGGCAAGGCATTCCAATCATTCACAACTCTGCACGAAAAAAACCTGCCTCTCACTCCCCTACTCACACCCTCTTTATACAGTTTCCAGGGATGACCTCTGGTTCTCCCCTGATCTCCCACTATTCGCTGTAGAACTTCTCCACCATTGATCCTATAGCAACCCCTTACAAACTTGTAGGTCTCTATCATATCTCCCCTCTTCCTTCTCTCCACTAGTCTCTGCAAATTACATCTTTTCAATCTTTCCTCATACTCGACATTCCAGAGGTCAGAAACTACCTTAGTCAGTCGCCTTTGGACCCTTTCCAACATCTCTTCATCCTTCTGAAAACCAGGTGACCAAATCTGGGCACAATAGTCCATGTGTGGCCTAATCAAAGCCTTATACAATGGAACAAGAATCTCCCTACTTCTACATGTCAGTGTCCTCCTCATCATTCCCAGAAGTCTTTGCGTTGTCTTCACAATTTTGGCGATGTGACCCCTAAATTTTAGATCCTTATCCACTATCACTCCCAGATCTCTTATTTCCTCTACTTCCAACAATATATTTTCACCAAGCATAAATTCTGCATCCCATCTTTGTTTTCCAAATTTTAAAACCTTACATTTTGCAACATTGAACTCACATCCCAATTTGCTTGCCCAATCACTCAATTTATTCAAGTCTTCTTGCAAGGCCACAACATCTTCACTACTCTTTATGGTTCGTCCCAACTTTGCATCATCTGCAAACAACTGAATATCTCCATCCAAATCTTCGCCAATATCATTAATATACAAGTTAAATAGTAATGGCCCTAAAACAGATCCCTGAGGCACTCCACTAGTGACTTTCCTTTTCCTGGATACTGCACCCCCATACACAACTTGTTGATACCTATCAGATAGCCAGTCTCCAATCCAATGCACTAATCTAATATCCAACCCCATCTGCTCTAGTTTGACTGTCAACTTATCATGAGGCACTCTATCAAAAGCTTTTGCGAAATCCAAGTATATTACTGTGTATCCTTCTCCTCTGTCCAAGGAAGCAGTCACTTTATTGTAATAAGTAAGTAGATTACTAAAACACGACCTCCCTTTAGCAAATCCATGCTGTCCATCAAAGATTATACCATTGTTGTCAACCCAACTCTGGATCCTAGTTCTCACAAGCTTCTCCAACAACTTAACCACAACACCTGACACACAGATAGGCCTATAGTTTGATGCCTGAGTTCGATCACCTCCTTTATGAAGTGGCACAATCTTGCCCTCCTTCCACTCTTTAGGGACTTGACCAAGTGCAAGACTCGTATTAAAAAAATATGTCAAGGCAGGTGTCAACTCTCTGGCACATTCCTTCAGAATACGCGGTGATATATTATCAAGTCCCACAGCCTTATTTACATCTAGTTTACTCAACTCCCCAAACACCTCTTGCTCACTTACAGTCAGTCTCTCCTCCCCATCATCAACTGCTCTTAATCTCTCCATGAAGTCACATTCACAAGATTGAAAGATCTTTATGAACTGCTCATTAAGTATCTCCACCACACATTCTGCAACAGCTGTCTTTATACCATTTCCTCCAATCAATGTCATCCTTCCATAATCATTCTTTCTTTTGCTGGCTACATATCGAAAGAACTCCCTAGGATTCTTTTTAGCTTCATTAGCTAACTGCTGTTCATACCTCTCTTTAGCTACTCTCACCAACCAAGTCACTCTCCTTGCCTGGTCTTTGTAGAACTCATGAAATTGGTTACTTCCACTTCTCTTATGCTGCCTCCACAATGCCCTTTTTCTCTGTATTGCATGCTTAATCTCTTTATTCATCCATCTCACACCTAACTTATTTAACCTTCTCACCCGTGGTATACATTTAGACATTGCATCCACTAAATATTTTTTGAAAATCCCCCAAGCTGCATTGATCTCTTTTCCAGCTAACTCCTCATTCCATGCTACACCTGCAAGCTGTCTCCTGAGCTCTTCATAATCACCCCCCTTGTAGTTCCACATATACCCTTTTTTCACAGGGGTCCTTGCACTGCTGGCAACCACCCAAGTAATCACCTCATGGTCACTTTCGCCAATTGGTGGATGATTTGATACCTCATTGATAATTACATCCTCCGATGAGATGACCAAATCCAAGACCCTTAATCCTCTTGTGCCCTCTGTTACATACTGTCTGAGGTAGTTATCCCTCAAAAACTCAAGAAACTCATTTTCTTTACTTCCAGTTGCTATCTCTTCATTCCAATCTATATTGCCATAATTAAAATCACCCATAATGATCACCCTTTTCTTATTTGCTTGGCTTATTTGACTATACATTTCACTATCACCACCATCCACATTACCAGGTCTATAACAACATCCCACCAAGTATTTGAATCTATTCACCTCTATCTCACACCATACTGCCTCAAAACCACTGGCCCCATTTCCCCCTTGCATCTCTACCTTGTATGGACATAACTCTTTCTCTATCATCAATAGCACTCCCCCTCCCTTTTTACCCCTTCTATCCTCACGAAACACATCATACCTTTCCATCTCTATTCCTGTCAGGATGTCATCCTCATCTAACCATGTCTCACTTATTCCGACAATCTCTGGGTGCACAGACGCAATTAGTGCAACCATTTCATCCGCCTTGTTTCTTATACTTCTAGCATTGGTATACAAACACAACAACTCATTTCTGGATCTACAGCTAGTTCCACTGATACCACTCACTCGATGTGATCTCTCCATGCTGGACTGGGGCCATTTCCTTTTCTGCTTCTTCATTTTAGAACCCTTTGCAATTCCATCTGTTTCCTTTTGATCCCTGATCATCCCATTACTTTCCTGCCTACACATTCTCTCACCTCCTCTTGGAGCATCCACCTTTCTCACGCTGTGTATCCCTGTCCACCCTGAGCCTCCCCGTTTCCCTGTTCCTCTTGCACACCCATTCTCTCATTATCTATACTCATACCACTCACTTCCACATTCATTTCCACTCCTTCAATCTCTCCTGTCTTACTCTCCTGCTCTTCCACATCACTCCCCTCTCGATCTGATTCATTCTCTCTATTCACTTCTCTACCTTCCAGCAGCAGTCTCTCCAAGCGACTCACACCATAACCACTCAAATGCAGTCCATCGCTCCCATACAGCTCACTTCGTCCCTCAAACTCATTCCACACATTAACAAACTGTACTCCCATCTCCTCACACATTTCAGCCAGAATATCATTCATAATCCTTGCTCTCCGCCTCATTTCACCACAATCATACCTAGGCAACACACTGACCACCCTTCCTGTCACACTATTCTCCTTTATCTTTCCAAGCAGTCTCCTGACATTCATTCTGACATGCTCCTTGTTCTCTCAAATCATTCGTACCAATTAATACAATTAACTCTTTTGCTCGTTCCCGCCTCATATTCAATGCCTCAATCACTCTACTCATTTTACCGCCTGGAAAACATACCTTGTGCATTTTATCCTCTAGCACACCTTTAATAATGGAGTCACCATACAATGCCACTCGCTCATCTTTTGTTAACTCTTTCATGCCATCATGATTTATTTTAATATTTTAATTTAATATTTTAATATCCTCTACAGCAGTTATCAATGTACCATTGTCATCTGCTAACATCATTCTGCCAAGGTCATTGTTTCTTTTACTTGCAAATATATCAAAAGCATTAAGATTTTTCTTATCTTGACTGGATAATTGCTGCTCATACTGCACTTTTGCTGTCTTTACCAACTGAGTCACCTTTCTGGCCAGCTCTTTGTACACTTCATACCACTGAGAATTACTAAAATTTATCTGTCCTTCCTCCAAATCCTCGTCTTCTAGATTTTATGCTTTAATCCCTCCATTTATCTATTTTACCCCCACCTTATTTAGCCTTTTCACCTTTGGAATACACTCAGACATTGCTACTACTTAACAGCCTCTTAAAAAGTGCCCAAGCAGCATCTGCCTTCTTTCCATGCTATAGCTCTAAGTTGTCACCTAAATTTCTAAGGTTTTCCCCTACCAGTCTTGCAGCTCCACTTATATACCTTCCTCACAGAGGTTTTCATATGACTAGTGACAATACAGGTGATCCCTCTCGTCAAATGGAGGAAATTTTGGCACCCCCATTTGCAGTTGCATTCTCTGATGATACAACTAGATCTAGGTCACAAGAGGGTTAAGAGTCTTAGAAATTCATTCTCCTTACTCCCTATCTTTTCATTCCAATCAATATTACCATAATTAAAATCACTCATAATGATTACCCTTCTTTTCCTCAGTAAGCCAATTTGCCTCTGCATTCCCTGTCCTATAGCAGCATCCTTATTTGAAAGAAAAATTGTTGCTATCAGATTTTTAATAATGATGCCTTAACCTCTCTACCAGCCATGGTGGATGAAATAGTGAGATCAAATTGCACTTCTTATCCATGTTATTCAATACGTGTTACAGAATCGTATCCAGATTTTGCAGAACGTCTATAGACGTCATGACTGGTTGGGGTGTTAATAATGTAGTACTGTCATAATATCCTATATCCCCCCCTCCCCCCCCACACACAGGGTACATATTAGGAATTTGATGATGAAGATGATATATTTTTTATGTAATCCAGAAAATCTGTTTTAGAGACAAAACATGGAATTTTTTCCAGCTACCTCAAGCCACCAACAAGCAGGGGAGATAGTCTCATATTAGACAATGAATTTCATATCTTACCTAAAGGCATTCACAAATATCAATGTGTGACCATAGCAGGATTTGAATCAGTTACTGGTTAGAGAACAGATATGCTATCCATTGGTTAAGCAGGCCAGTAAAATTATGAAAACTACTATGGTGTTTAAGTCATTACTAATTACTTTAAGTCATTATCAAAAACAGTAATAATCTCTATTTTTTTTTAAATAGTTAATACTGAATACCAAGTTTTAATGAAGGAAAAGATACTAAAAAAGAAAAAAAGAGAGAAATACCTAGCCATATTTACCTCAGGCAAGTCTTTAAATAGTGGTCCTAAAATTAACAGTACTACCAATAATAATGCACAGGAAATCAAGCTTGCAATCTGAAATATGTAAATTTTAATTTAGAATAAAAAAGAGAACACACTATTAATGTTAATTCATGTAAAATTAATATTTAACTTTTATGAAAGTGAAATAAATAATATAAGACAATGCTTCAATTAGTATGTTAAAAATTTAATTATTCTCATAATCATCATAGAACCTCTATGGGGTCAAAAGATTCAGTGCATTAGAATTAACCATGACACCTTAAATATATTTACTATTTGTACTCTATCTTTCTGATAGTGCATTTCATGCATCCATCACTATCCACACAAAACACTGTTCACTCTCTTGTTCACTTCTATAACTTCCAGAAAAGTTGTAAAAAAGGAGTTGTAGTTTCCCCTCCTCCCAGAAAAGTTGTTAAAAAGAGTTCAGTTTTAGTTTCCTCCCTCCACAATCTATATGCTGTGGAGATCATAAGCACTTCTCCTATATACTAAATTCTGCAGATTCAGTTTCCCATCTTTCTTTATTGCTAATATTTTATTATTATTATTATGATTCCGGCCTCCACTGAGTGACAAGACTCATCATGGGAGGGCCATCCTAGAAAACAAAGTCTATCATGCCACTCCTTGAATTCATTGATCATTCATGCTCATACCACTCTATCGGGCAATGCATTCCATGGTTCAACCACAATCCATGCAAAGAAACCACTCCTTACCCTCTTGCTCACAACTTCCTTATGTAACTTCCAGGGATGGTCCCTTGTCCTTGCTCTTTCCCCCTGTTCCATCAAACGAAAGAACTCATCAGTGTCAACCCTGTAATACCAACCTCTCAAGAGTTTAAAAGTCTCAAAAAATCTCCCAAACTCTGCAGTCTGCATTCCCCCAACCTAGCCTTCATAACTAACATTGTACAATGTCATACCACCTTTGTTCACAGTTAATTTATCCCCTTCAAATCCTGAAGACCAAATTTGAACACAATGTCCAAATGTTGTCTCATCAGAGCTTTATACAATGGAATAACAACTATTTTATCTCTGCAGGTCAGCATCCTTGCAGTATTGCAGCAATCCTCTGGGTTACCTTCACCACCTTTGTAATTTGTTCCCAGAATTCAGGTTTCTATCAATCATCACACACACACACACACACACACACACACACACACACACACACACACACACACACACACACACACACACACACACACACACAGATCCCTTGACTCCTCCACCATAGTTCCTTCAACAGAGTTGCAGCCACCCATCAATTGAATCCCATACTTCAAGACTTTGCATTTAGCTACATTAAACTGATATCCCATTCATTTTCCCAGCTGTCCAGTTTATTTAAATCCTCTTGCAGGGACACCACATCTGCACCTATTACTAATAACCTTTCCCAGTTTCACATCATCTGCAAACAACTGAATATCCCCTTGCAATCCATTGACAATGTCATTGATATAAAGGTTAAACAATATAGGTCCCGGTACTGAGCCCTGTGGGACCCTACTTGTAACCTTCTGCTTTTTTGATACTGCTCTCTCTCATGCACAATTCTCTGATACCTACTAGATAACCAATCCAGAATCTATTTCACTAATGTGACATCTAAACCCATGTGCTGCAGCTTAAATATCAGCTTATTATGCGGTACCCTGTCAAATGCCTTTCTAAATTAAAAAAAGAAAATGGCAGAATATGCCTTTTTCCTCATTGACTGCTCTTGTCACTTATAAAAGGCAATCATATTACTAAAACAAGAGTGCTCATTAACAAATCCATGCTGACTCACAGATACCCTCCTCATCTGCTCATGCTGCAAATGATCTCTCACTAATTTCTCCAAAATCTTAAACTACTGATGAAATACAAACTGGTCTATAGTTTGACACTTCCAGTCTGCTACCACCCTTATGTAATAGCATGAACTTACTCTCCTTCCACTTCTTGAACATCTTTCTCATGGCCAGAATTTCAGTGAAAAAGGGAGATGTCAGTTCTTTGGCACATTCTCTCAAAACCCATGGTGAAATTCCATCTAGTGAAATTGCTTTGTTAACAGAGTATTCAGTATTTGAAATACACTCTCCTGTTGTACTTCTAAACTTTGAACCTTCCCTATCCCTCTAGTATTGAAAACAAACTTTTCTATATGGAATCTTTATATGGACTTTTTCAATTGAAGGTGAGTTAACCAATTTCATATGGAGGTAGCAGGGTTTTTTCTCCCAGAAACTCGGGTTTTTCATCCCACATATAGACAAATTGGCCCTTCAGAACACATGCAATTTACAGACAAAAAATACTAGCTGTGGTGATGGTGGTTGTGGGCGGTAGATGGCGTTGGTGTAGATGCTTGGTAGTAAAAGTTTGGTATAGTAGTGGAGATGGGGAGTTGTACAGTGGGTATCCTCCTGTGATGAGTCTTTGGACTCCTTGGAAGTGTCATGAATAATAATAATAAACTCCACTATGTCCTTTGCATCAGTCACCCTATCACCATTTTTATCCAACAATGTCATACTTCCATAACCTCTTTTTGATATTGTTTGTCATCCACTTTACACCAAATCATGTTCTCTTCTTCACTCGTGGTATACAGCTTGTTATTGTTGCTAATAAATATGCCTTCAGAAGTTCCCAAGCACTGATGATATCCTGCTCTTCCAATCTTTCCCTCCATGGACAGCCCCAAGCTGATATCTAAGACTATTATAATTATCTGCCTTATAAATCCACATACATTCCTTTCTCTTTGATACTCCTGCATGTCTATTCATCTTCCAAGTCAAAACCACATGGTCACTCTCTCTCTCTCTCTAACTGGGGGGCAGAGATGCCATCTCAGATATCCCCTCTTTTTCTCCTATCAACCAACTTCTGCAATCTATCCTCATAGGGAACATTCGTATGACCACTCACCATCTTGGTCACTTGCTTCTGAATCCTTTCCACTGCTTCTGAATACTCTATGAAACCCAGGGGACCAGACTTGAGCACAGTAATCCAGATGTGGACAAATCAAGGCCTTATAAAGAGGAATAGCAACTTCCTTATCTCAATTTGTTAATGTGTTCTTCAATAGTGGGTGATTAGGGAAAAGCATATTCTGCCTTTTTTCAAAGCTTCATGATAAGCTGATATTTAAGTTACAGTACATGGGTTTAAATGTCAGATTAGCGAACTAGATTCAGGATTGGCTATCTGATAGGTATCAGACAGTTGTGCATGAGGGAGTGGTATCAAGGAAGCAGAAGGTTACCACTAGGGTCCTAGAGGGCTCTGTAGTGGGAACTGTATTGTTTAACCTTTATATCAATGACATCGTCAATGGATTGCAGGAGGAGGATATTCAGTTGTTTGCATATGATGTGAAGCTGGGAAGGGTTATTAGTAATAGAGCAGATGTGGTAGCCTTGCAAGAGGATTTGAATAAAGTGAACAGCTGTGAAAATAAATGGAGGTATCAGTTTAATGTAGTACAGTAATCCAGGGGACCTTGTCTCCTCCACATCCTCCAGTACACTTCAATGAACTGTACTGGAGGAGACAAGGAATCTTGGAGGGGAGGGGGGGAGTGATGATTGATAGAAACCTGAAATTCAGGAAACATAATGCAAAGGTGGTGAAGGTAATCCAGAAGATTGCTGTAATACTGAGAAGTATGCTGACCAGCAGAGATAAAATAGTTATCGTTCCATTGTATAAAGCCCTGATCAGACCACACCTGGACTGCTCAAATTTGGTCTCCAGGATTTGAAGGGGATAAGTTAACTGTGGAAAGAGTGATATTATCTTTACTGCATAGTAAAGATGATATCAGGATTATGAGGGTAGACTGAGGGAATGTGGACTGCAGAGCTTGGTATATAGAAGAAGGACAGGTGATATGATTGAGACCTTTAAACTGTTGAAAGGTAATTACATGGTTGAGAGGGGGACAACTGTTTCATTTGGTGGAAAAAAGAGAAGGATTGAAGACATAGAGCTATCCCTGAAAGTTACGAAAGGAAGTTGTGAGCAAGAGAGTAAGGAGTGGTTTCTCTGCATGGAAGGTGGTTGAACCGTGGAATGCATTACCTGATAGAGTGGTGAGAGCACGAAAGGTAAATGGATTCAAGGAGTTGTATGACAGACATTGTGTTTTCTAGGTTGGACCTCCCATGATTCAATCTTGTGACTCCATGGCGGCCTGAATCATAATAATAATAATCCCAGTTCCAAGGGTTTTGTTCTTGTTAAATGGGTTGGCAGTGATTTGACTTAAGCATTTAATGGAATCATCTTGTAAACAGATTTCCTGATGCACTGGGGCATAATTTTTTTTTTTTTTTCTAACAGATCAAATTTAGCCTGTTCTGTTAGCAGATTGAGCTATCAAGATGCTATCAAGCAGACAGCATCTTTGCTGTCGAACTAATGGTCTGTGGTCTCATATTCCATTGTGAGCATGGCTAGTTGTGAATGTCATTGGTAGCAGACAAATGTCATTTAATAGCATTAACATCGAATGGCTTTAAAACCTTCCATGTTTATTTTTATTCTCTAGAATGGTGTTTCTATATTATCTAATTAGTCTATCCACAGAACTCATGTACTATAAGTTTACAACATTTACAGGGTGGGATTCACATAAAAAAAATTGAATTTTTAAAATAATTGTATTGTATATAATAGTCCATAAATCATACTATTTTTGTACTTTACCACATGCCAAATTAGCATTTAGCATGATACCACATGCCATATTATATTAGCATGAGATAGGACAGTGAGCCCTTGAGGGCTCACTGTCCTATCTCATGTAATATAATATCTGTTATATTATGTAGAGACTGATCCATACTCTTCTTTCTTCTTCTTCTTCCTTTTCTTCTTTCTCTTTTCTCCCAATGCTATTAGAGTATTGGAGGGCTAAGTGTTAATTTTTCCTATTTATTATTTTTTAATCTCATGCAATGGGAATCTACTTCTTGCTATATTTGCCTTACTTAATAGTCAAGGAGAGTCAAAAGGATAATCATATATCATTGTATGGGGGATTCAATCATTTGAGGTGTGATGATTAATAAAGTACTCAAAACATGCTTTCCTGGTGGAACAATGAAATGAATAACTGATGCTTGGTAGAGAAGGAAAGAGCAGAGATCAGAATTAGTGGTAGCTGTGGGCACAAATGGATTAGTTGGTGAAAAAATGAATGTTGATAAAGAGTTAAGGAGGCTACTGCAGGAGATAAAGGGTAAGAGTGTTGTTGTAAAAGTTGTTAGTGTGTGCCCAGATATGAAAACAGCGAGTTAAAAAGAGCAGAGATTATAAATAGCAAGCTGGCTGAGCTGTGTGAGGCAAAGCTGGTTCAGTTTATGAATCTATAAAATGAATTTGAAGGAAAGCTGAAATGATTTATAGCTGATAGATTGCATTTGATTTGGTTTGGTGTTGGGCATTTAGAAGGGCTATTGTTTGCTGAGAAGGCACAGAATTGAAACATTAATGTAGCTAACAATTGGTTGGTACTTGTGAAGCAGGAAAGAAAAGCTAAATGGGTTGTATGACATGAGGAAAATGGATATAAGGTTAAATGTGGTTGCGGTAGCACAGGTGATGGAAAGCATGAAGGTGATGATGAATCAGGTATGAATGGCAATCAGGATCAGGGAAATGGGATTGAGTCAGTATGCCCAAAGATAATCAGTATAAGTGAAACTTAGTTGTCTGAGGATGATGTGATGTGATGTTGGGAATAGAAATGGAAGGGTATACAATTTCCAGAAGGATAGGAAGATGAAAAGAGGAAAGGGGAAAAGGGGAATGCTGTTAATGATTGCAGAGGAACTATGTCCACAAAGTGTGGGAGTTGATGGTACACGTGCAGATTTTGAATCATTGTGGTGTGAAGTTGAAATTAACAGGCTAGTATATTTAATAGGATGCTGTTATAGGCCAGAGAATGAACAAAATACTGATTGTGAAATGTTTAGGCAAATTATTATTATTATTAGTCTTTTGACTCCAAGAGATAGATTTGGTTGCTAGTCTTTTGACTCCATGGAGTCAAAAGACTAGCAACCAAATCTATCTCTTGACACAATACCTATCATGCATTTCCTTAAACTCATTCGCTGTTAGAATAATCGCCATTATCTTTCACAATTCATTCAACACATTCACTATTCTCCAAGTTAAAAACCTAGTCCACATATCCTTATATCCTTACTAACAACACTCTTAGACAACTTCCTAATAACCTAATAATAAAAAGGTTTACTAATAACCTTTTTTTTTGGGGGGGGGGGCACAAAAAAAATCTCATCACAGCATGAATGATTTGCAAATGCTTATTCGATGCCTGAGGTTACCATGGAAGCTAAATAAGAATGTGGTTAGCAAGGACTAAATTTTTTTGCTTCAAGAGTGATGAATGAGTTGAACAGGCTACTGGAAATGGTTATATGAGTACTGTCAGTACTCCTATAAGGTCTACATCTAGCAAAGAAAAAATAGATACTACATAAGATATTACAAACTGTAAATGGTTATAGGAATACTGTCAGTGAATTAGTTTAATGAAAGGTGTGATAGGTATTTTGTGAATAATGGTTAATATGGCCTTCCACAATGATTCTTCAGACTCCATGTCAATTCCCAATATAATAACAGCATTATTTGTCTTGCAGCAGCCCAAAGTCTTCTAATCAACATAGAACCTTGTATCTCCTTGAATTTATTCAATGAAGAAGTTTTCTTTACTATAAATGGCACCAAATTCTACTTGCTGATCACGTGGCATGAGTAAAACCTAGGACTCACATGCTTAAAGCAAGGATGTGAGGACTAGTCTATTATTAATAGCAACCCATTCCACTTGCTCACTACATGTAATGAGAAAATGACTAGAACTCACATCCTTCAGCACTCTTCCTCAGCTTCCAAGAAAGATCTTTTGTCCTTTCCAAATCTACCATGAATTAATTTGGGTGCTTGGTGGACTAATGGTTAGCCCACAATACCGAAACAAGAAACTTTCAAGTCACTTCAGGCCTCCAGAAAAAAGCAAGGTAGCAATCGACATCTAGCAATGAAAAAATAGATACTACATAAGCTATTCACAAACATCCAAGCCACATCAGGGTTTGTACCCACTGAGCCAACCAGATTGGCAAAAGTACCATGGAAGTAACCAAACAATAATACCTCAGCATCCAACATTGCAATCTACTCTGAACCACTTTCATTCTTCCATACATTCTAATTTTCATCCTTCATCCTTTCTTCTAATACATCTTCTTGCCTGTTTTTTGCTGCTATTTTGATTCTTTTTCTTTGTCCTCCAATATTTTCTTTAATATTCCAACATTATCCTATACTCTTTTCAACTCCTTTCTTGTTCCCATTTCATTCTTGCTTTCCTTTTCTTGCTTTGATCTGTAATTCACTTAATATAACTACACACACACCTCAAATCAGAAGCCACATATATCCAGACTAGCACTTAATAAAATCATTTACAAATAATCCATCCTTGGGGGGAAAAAAAAAAAAAAAAATATATATATATATATATATATGTGAGGAACATCCAGAAAGTAAGTTCCGATGGGCTGTCAGAGAAACAAAAATAGACTTGCAAAACAAATTTTATTGGAAATTAAAGTCGACATCTTTCACTACTTTTCTGCATAATTTCCACCAATGTTCAAACACTTATCATAACAGGGCACCAAGAGTTGTATACCTTCATCATAGGTTGCCACCTGTGATGCAAACCACACGCTGCTTCTTTGACCTCATCGTCGTCGTCTTGAAACCGTCAGCCACTAAAGAAAGATTTCAGATGTTTGAACAGGTGAAGTCACTTGGTGTGAGATCAGAACTATATAGAGGATGATGGAATTTTTCCCAGCCGAAGGTGGTGAGAAGTTGTTGTGTTCTTACCCATCTTTGTACCACTGAATGACTCATTACATGTTCTCCATAAACCTCAATCATTTGCCGAATTTCAGCTGCTTTAATGTTCCTTGCATTCAAGAAACGGATAACTGACCTAATTTCACATGTGGTGGATGATTTGATTTTCTTAGACATTATAAACACACACCAAGAAGCATACATACTGCAAGAATGTCTGAAAATGACACCAACACCTTGCTAAGGAATCAACGCACCATTGCAATTGCAGCGTTGTAGTGAAAATATTTAAAAATGGAACTTGCTTTCTGGACATCCCTCGTGTGTATATAGATATATACATCCATTGGAAGATTTATTCGGTTAGATAACATATTCTATAGTATTGAATGACTTACTCAATACTATAGAATATATATATATATATATATATATATATATATATATATATATATATATATAAAGAGAGGGGAGAGGGAGAGAGAGAGAGAGAGAGAGAGAGAGAGAAACAAAGAAAAAGAAGCATCCGTCATTTTGTAAATATCATATGCAAACATGTAAAACTTAACAAATTTGAGCTTCTTTTATATTAATTGTTCATGAAAAAGTTTTTCTAAGTTGTTCAATCACTCCTTTTTTATCTTTGGACATTTTAAAGCATTTTTAAGTTATAAAATACTTGAAAATAAATATAAAATCTACATATGGAAATTTCTAGTAGAAAGCTTACTTGTGATTTGGCTCCTGTGCTTTCTTGAATGGCACTTCTTGAAAGGGATGCACAACTTGGAATACATGAGAAAAATGATGATACAAGATTTCCAAGTCCATATGCAAAAAGTTCCTGAAATAAAATGAACATATAATGAAAAAGTATAGGTGATTATCTAACAAATTAATACCTCGAGACATAATGAAATGGTTAGATGTTGGTGATTATTCATTGCAGTGAAGTGCTTTGTGATGATATAAATAACACAAGAGGAAAAAAATAAATGTGTTATTTATTAAGTTCTAATATTTCACCAAATTGCAAATCAGCATCTTGAGAGCAGTTCTGTAACTGAAAAGGTAATGTTGCACATTTTAGTACCATCGACAAATGTTTCACTGTAATTCATGTATGAAACTTTGCTGTAGTCTGATAGCTGATTGATGCGTAGATTTGGTTTACGGCAAATGTGATTCTTCGCATCGTCAGGAAGGAGTGATAAAAGGAAGCTGTGAGCAAGAGGGTGAGGAGTAGTTTCTTTGCATGGAGGGTGGTTCAACCATGGAATGCACTGCCTGATAGAGTGATGAGAGCACGAATGGTTAATGAGTTCATGGAGTGGTATGATAGACTTTGTGTTTACTAGGAAAGACCTTCCTCAATGAGTCTTTTGATTCCATGGAAGCCTGGATAATAATAATAATAATAATAACAACAATATACTTGTCACAGAGCACATCATAATAAGACATTAGTTCACTGTATTTCAGCACAGTGTTAATTATTTCTGCAACTACCCAGCTGAGTGCTCTTTGCTCTGCAACAAATACATGTTTATGCTCTGACGAATGCTGTTTGAAATCTAGTTACATATTAACAACTTAATAAATAACACATTTATTTCATTCCTGTATTGTTGTTTATATCATGAGGCACTACAATGAAACTGACGATCATCCAGTATCCTTTGTCAGCCATCAAGAAGTAATATTTAGTTTCCCAATACACATACTGGTGTCTTTGTGTGTGTGTGTGTGTGTGTGTGTGTGTGTGTGTGTGTGTGTGTGTGTGTGTGTGTGTGTGTGTGTGTGTGTGTGTGTGAGAGAGAGAGAGAGAGAGAGAGAGAGAGAGAGAGAGAGAGAGAGAGAGAGAGAGAGAGAGAGTAGTATTTTTTCTAGTTCTGTTAGATAAATGCTTCTCACAAATTAATGTCCTGTTCTTATTATATCTTGTACTCAAACAAACATTGCACAGTCCTGCCGCTGTCACTCATCTCTGGACCCTCCCCATCATTTCCTTATCATTAAGATACTCAGGTGCTCTGTGCAAAGGAGTTTAGCTATGTCCTGATCATTATCCTATACAATGGCAATGACACCACTTTATCTGTACTAGTGAACAACCTTTGTATGACAGCAATAATTTTCTGATTAATTGCACATTTTTACAATGTATTCCTGAATCTGTCATCATCTCCAGATCCCTTACCTTCTCCATCTCTTGGAACAGTAACCTGCCAATACAATATATCTCATTCCATTTGCTCTGGCCAAAGTGACTTTACTCTTAACAACATTGAACAGACATCCCCATTCATCCATCATATAGATTTAGAACAGTGACAAATGTGGGGGGGGATATATTTTTACTTTCTTTCTTTTTGCACATAATATTTGCATTTATGAGTGCCATAATTTAAAAAACAAGCCTATGAATAGATGGAATGAGAATTGTTTGTGAAATATAAAGCACTGACAACCACTATACTGCAGGTGCAAGAAAATGAAATAGTTTTATTTTATCACTGAATAAGGTACAGAGACATTTGTAGTCTGTATAATATATTTGTCAATAAACAATGCATTTAGGGACAACTGGGATAAAAATGGAACGACCTAATGAAACATGTCTCCTTCCACAGAAACTATATTGCACAGACTCGAGCAAAACCGTTTGTTGCACCGCCAAACACAGCATCTAACTAAAAAACAATTTCATGTAATTTCCAATTACATGAAATAAAGCGTTTGTTCGATTATATTTGAAATTTTTGATGTCATTAAGACAGATCGCAAATGCCAACATCAAATAAAATTCTGCTGAAAGAGTTGCAACAAACATGCCATATAAACTTTGTGTCAGTAAGGCCATCCACCAGTGGAACACAAGAAAGCAACAAACTTCTACCAAAAGGGTTGCAACTAACAAGCTGTGAAAACTTTGTATCAGATCGACCTGCCCACACAACGTGGAAGCAGCACACAAACAGTAATGGGAAGTTCCGTTGGTACGATAAATATGCAAAGCACTTAACTTGAACATGTTAAGCAAAACTTCATAGTTTATAGTAAAATGTCAGTTATTCTGGTTAATATTAAACTGAAGTTTTACTATAACACAGTAGTTGTTTCCATAATTTTAATAATGAATCTCTGATTATCCTGCCAATTTTTGCATCATCAGCAAACAACTGAAGATCTTCTGTCAGCCCCTTTCCAATATCATTAATGTATAAATTAAACAACAATGGTCCAAGGACTGATTCCTGGGGTACACCATTGGTCACCTTAAATCTGACAGATTTACATCCTCCATATACCACTTTCTGATACCTGCCTGGCAACCACCCACTTATCCAAGTCAATAATTTATATTCCAATCCCATATTGTCTAGTTTATGCAGCAGCTGTTCATGTGGTATCCCATCAAATATCTTAGCAAAGTTCAACAGTATCATACTATATCTATCCCTTTATCCAATTCAGCCATAATGTTATTATAAAATATAAGCAAATTGCTCAGATGTGACCTCCCTTTAGTGAACCTATGATGTTTCTTACAAAGTATATTTTGATTTTCTACCCATTTCTGTATGCAAGTTCTTACTAACTTCTCTGAAAGCTTTACAATTACTCCAAAGATACTGATGGGTCAACAGTTAGATGCATCAGTCTTTGCATCACCCTTGTGCAATGGGATTATCATTCACTGTTCAATTACTGTGGGATCATTTCTGAGCTAAGACTCAAATTATACAAACATGTCAAGGGCCTAGACAGTTCAGCTGAACATTCCTTTAGCACTTGCTGATATCTCATCTGTCTCAACTGATGAATTTTTAATCCAGGTTAATGAACAGGGTTAGAACCTCTTTCTCATGCACCTCTATCTCTTCAAATGAAGATTCAATGTAAGAGTAGGACTGTAACACCATGTTACATGCACCAGACTGATGGATCTTGGTGAAATGAGCACTCATTATTTGAACTATCTCATTTGCTTCTGATACTAGGTACTGTCTGCATTCAGTAAAGTTAATTTCATATGATTTGTAATGGTTAGCAAAATGTACAATTAAATGTCTTAATTTTAAACACGTTTCATGGCATAAAACATACAGCTTCATAGTATCAAGTACTCAGTTGGACCATGGATTGGTAAAATAATTATGATGTTGGAATGATGAGAATCAAAAGGAGAAACTAACAGCAAAGCATCAAGCCAAAAGCAGAGTTTACATGATAAAGCCCATGATCAAAGACATACTAATCCCTAATCAGAAGTAAACGGATAGTAACCCTACTGTTGGTTAAATTCCATTCATCCATTTACTCATCTGTCCAAGGACAGGTTGAGTCCCCTCCTAATGAGGGGGTTTACTGGAGTATTAATGCAGCCAGCTCGCCATTCCTCTGCTGCATCCCATAAGCGCAGCAGAGGAGTGGCTGGTTTGCATGTGTAAACACAGGTTTCATGGGGCTGGTTTGCCTGCTTGCGGGATAAAAAACCCCAGATAAACTAGGGGAAAAACCCTGCTGCCCACGCCCAAGACTGGCTAACTTGGCTATGGCTGAGGAAGATCCTTAAGCTCCTCACATCGTCAACGGGAATCGAACCTAGGACATTCCTTCCCCAAGCATATGGTTGCACACAAAGCCACTAGGCTAACTGTGCGAATGTTGGTTAAATTATTAAACCGGTATAGGAACCTATTCTCATAATGGTAGTATTATAATTTACACTGCTATAACAACCAAGAGTGAATGCAACTTTCTGACCTATGTAAGATCATAGCAGTCCTATGATTGCTATAGTATTGAAAAGATGATTCTTTAAGGTTGATAAGAAAACCAATTGTTTATAACAGCTGTCAGGCTAGTGAAACCCTAATAAAAGCATTAATAAAAGGTGAACATATGGGCTCTTGTGCAGAGTCTGTGTCTTTGAATTAGTTCCATACCAAGGCAACTCCAACTCCAAAGGCTGTATTCTCATAAGCTTTCAAATTAGTTCTGAAATATTTTAAGTTTCAGAGTCAACTATTTGGCTATGAAATAATGATTGATTTATAATATCATCTATTTCTATAATCTGTTTTAAGAATATACATGATTTGTTTGAGAGGGCTTATTCAGTAGCACAGGCAAAGGTTTCATTCATTGCCATACCAAAGCAATGAAAGCGAATGCTTTGTCATGCTAGTAAATAAAAATCTGCTTAAAATTAGCAAAAGCTTCCATTCTTAGCTTTCTCTCATATCCTAAATGAATAAATAATTTCAATGAAAACAGTATATAGTATAATTAATTGTAAAGTGCTACATTAATTCAATAGGAACAATAATAAGCACAATAAATAATTTACCTGATTCATATCCACCGTATACTTGTGCTTTTTAGCATAAATAATAACCATTGAGATTGAAGTGGTTGCAACAACTATTGATAAAACAAGACTGGCTGTAAGTACTTTAGGCAGTAATTCCAATGGTGGTATAATAGGTTTTACAAACCTGTTGGAAAATTTGAAGACTATGTATAACATTATAATATTATCATTTACTGCATTTATTAAATCAGTCAATACATGAAATAATATTTAAAATGACTGCTTTCTGTGTTCTGTTCAAAGAGCTTAAATTTATTACAGTTATTTATTATTATTATGATCAAATATCCATCGAGTCAAAAGATGTGTCAAGGAAATTCCTCACCGTCATGAATCAAATTGTGCTTTAAATTATTTCTTATTTTCATATTCACCATACTTTCAGGTAATGCATTCCACTCATCAAAGTATTCATACAAAGAACTTTCTCTTTACTCTCCTTATACAGCATCCAGTAATGAACTCTTCACACATTCTAATTTCAATCTATGAAACATCTCTTCAGTGTTAATCTGATAGCAACCCCTTATTAACTTACATGTATCAGTCATATCACTTTTCCTATCCATGAGGCTTTGCAAACAGCATTCCCTTATTATTACACATGCATATCCATAAAGTCCAAAGATTCATCATAAGAAGCATATACTAATTAAAATGACTATCATACCTCTCCTTAAACTACTTTATTGACACGAGTGTCACAGCTGCCTGTAAAACCCATTCCACTTATTCACCCCTCTCCATGAAAAGAATCTAATCCTCATGCCCTTGCTAATCCTACCCCTGATCATTCCTCTCTACCATTTTTTGACTGTACTAAAAAAGTTATTTAGAAACTGTTTTATAAAAATCCTTTTAGCATTTTAGCAACAATTTTTTTTTTCATATCCCCTCTTTTCTGCCTATTTGCCAAACTTTAGTTTGGCAAACAATCCTCAGACCTTTAGTTTATCCTCATAGGGAGTGCTTCACAGAATATTGTTGGAAGTTTTTCCACTTAGTTATACTATAAATTAAAGATGCCAAGACATTATATTCTTGGTTTCATCCTTTATCCAAGTGTAACAAGCCTTTTGCTTCTATATATGATTTGCCCAGTACTGAAAATAGTTCAGGCACAAACTTTGTTTGCTGATACTTGGATAAATCATTAAACCAAGAATATAATTTCTTAGTATCTTTAATTTATAGTTTCACAGAATAGTTACAATTTTGGTCACTCAACTCTGAATCCTCTCCACCACTTCCACATCCCCCAAGAAATCCAAGTTACCAAATCTGTGCACAATAGTCCACAAGTAGAAGTAACATAAAAAAAAGAATAATAATAATCAGATCCATATACAGAGAGAGATAACAAACTCCTCATGTCTTCTTGTCATTGTGTTTCTTAACAGCCAAATAATCCTTTGACCTATTTTGTCCATTTTTAATGAACCTGCATCATGATATTCATAATAATGCATTACAGAATACACAACACCAAGAGAGGTAAAAATACATTTATTAAACTCGCTTAATATTTTGCTGGTTTTCTTCACAGCATTATCAGAGCACAATTATAACTGTGACAAGCACAGAGCACTAAACTAAGTAACTGTGTGAAAATTGTAAATTGTAACTGACAACAACAAACAAAACAGAATCCTTACATGGCATCCTCTGTGGGTCGGATAACAATAAAAGTTAATTTATAAAGTCAAGCTATCAGGTTTTAAAATGACAGTCTCCCAGATCTTTGGTAAATTAATGCAACCAATATTTGTTGAGGTTGGGAGAGTGTTTCATACCTGATGGTAATTGTAAACATAGTCTCTCAGACCTATAATCTGAATCATAATAACTGAGAGTGAAACCTATTAGACACAGAATGTAACTTTAATGAAAATTCAGCAAACAAATACTTCATAACAAATACAATATTAAACAGAAATTGCATGCGAAAAACAGACTATGGAAAAGATATAAGGAGACAGGTGAAGAGCAGATGCATGAAGAATATAAGACACAGGCCAGAAGAGTAACTAGTATGGCAAGGAAGACGAAAGTGGAATATGAGAGGAGATTGGCCTTAAGATTCAAAGAAAATCCTAGGGAATATTTTAGATATGTGGCCAGTAGTAAGAGAAATGACTATGGAAGAATGATATTGTGGGATAAATATGGGAATAGAGTGACTGATGCAGAGGACATAGTGGAATTGTTCAATGAACGCTTTATTGGAGTATTTCATCCTGGAGGAGTCAGTTTTAATGCTAGAGGGATTGGGCAGGTTCGAGGTTTAAAGGTACAGGAGGAGAGCATATTTCAAATACTGAGTACTCTGGATGTCAGTAAAGCTGTGGGACTGGATGGTATTTCACCACGAGATTTGAGAGAATGTGCTAGGGAACTGACAGTGCCTTTGACCTGGCTTTTCAATGAAAGTCTGGCTGCAGAAAAGGTGCCCATGGAATGGAAGGAAGGTAAGATAGTGCCATTGCATAAGGGCAGTAGCAGACTGGAAGTGTCTAATTATAGGCCAGTTTGTGTGTCATCAGTAGTTAGTAAGATCTTGGAGAAAGTAGTGAAGGACCGTATACAGCATTGGGCAGATGAGGGTAATGTTATCTGTGAGAGTCAACGACAATGAAATTCACAAATCAACATGGATTTGTGAAGGGGTGCTCTTGTTTTAGCAAAATGCTAGTCTTTTATGATAAAGTTACAAGAGCATTAGATGAGAGAAAGGCATATACTGCCATTTTCTAAGACTTAGCGAAGGCATTTGACAGGGTGCCACATGATAGGCTGATATTTAAGTTGCAGCACATGGGTCTGGATGTCAGATTGGTCAACTAGATTCAGGATTGGCTGTCCGATAGGTATCAGAGAGTTGTGTATGGTGGGGCAGTTTCAAGGAAGCAGAGGGTTACAAGTGGGACCTATATTGTTTGATCTTTATATCAATGACATTGTCAGTGGATTGCAAGGGGATATTCAGTTATTTGCGAATGATGCGAAGCTGGGAAGGATTATTAGTAATAGTGCATTTGCGGCAGCCCTGCAAGAGGATTTGAATAAGTTAGATAAATGGGCAAATGAATGGGGGGTGTCAGTTTAATGCAGTAAAATGTAAAGTCTTGAGGTTTGGGAAACATCGATGGGATGCTGCATACTCTATGGGAGGAGTTATACTGGAGGAAGTAGGGGGGACAAGAGATCTGGGGTTGATGATTGATAGAAACCTGAAATTTAGGGACATATTCCAAAGGTGGTGAAGGTAACACAGAGGATTGCTGCAATAATGAGAAGGACACTGACCTGAAGAGATAAAACAGTTATCATTCCATTGTATAAGACCCTGAATAGACCACACTTGGACTATTGTTCTCAGATTTGGTCCCCAAGATTTGAAGGGGATAAATTAACTGTGGAAAGGGTACAAAGGTGGATAACAAAGATGGTTTCAGGACTGTCACTGATAGTTATGATGATCGGCTGAGTGAATGTGGACTGCAGAGTTTGGTGGATAGAAGAAATAGAGGTGATATGATTGAGACTTTTAAACTGTTGAGAGGTGGTTACAGGGTTGACACTGGGGAGTTCTTTTGCTTGGTTGAATAGCGGGAATTAGTGATGACAAGAGGCCATCCCTGGAAGTTACGAAAGGAAACTGTGAGCAAGAGGGCGAGGAGTGGTTTCAATGCATGGAGGGTGGCTGAACCATGGAATGCATTGCCTGATGGAGTGGTGAGAGTGAGAACGGTCAATGAGTTTAAGGAGCAGTATGGTAGACTTTGTGTTTCTTGGGGGGGGGGGAACTCCCCTCGATGAGTCTTGATAGACTTTATGTTTCTTAGAAAGGACCTCCCACGATGAGTCTTTTGACTCCATGGAGGCCTGCATAATAATAATAACAAACTAGTAGTGCATTATCAGTATGAAACCAAAACAAACAATTCAAAGAGAGACAGAACATAGGACACATACAATAATTGGTTAACTTATAACAGCAATTACTGTGCACCAGAAGGATCCCTTCAAATAGATAATAAATCATATCATATAATATATAATTTTTGTACAATCATTTTTTATTTTGACTCCATGGAGGACTGCATATATTTTATTAAATATACGGTACAAAGTGCCTTAGACGATAGAAATATAAGATCTGATAATGTTGGAGTCTTGACAAGTAACAGACTGATTTGGAGGAAAATTGTAGATAGGAAGTTAGTAATGATGTAATTATTTCATGTAGTACTGTCATATCCTGTACACCCCTTGAGGGTACATGGCAGGAATTTGATAATGATGAATGTGATGATGATATAATAAATATCATATGATATTTACATAGGATAAGAATCTCCCAAACTTTAGCAAATAAGAAGTAATCGTTCCAATTTAAATTAGGATGATGTAACAGCATCTCTGAATGTTCTTTGAAAAGGTGTTCATATTTAAAACTGCTGCTGTGGAAAAGGCCAGTATCACTACAAAGGATATTGAGTTTGATCTCAGTACTGTGTTGTGCAAGATCCAACTTTTGAGGTTTAAGGCATTGAATGTAGTACTGATTCCATTCTTTTACAGTTATTTTAAGGTGATCAGCCATCATTATGGTAAAATTATGAAGCCAACCACCATGTTAGAGTAATACTTTTAATTTAATATATGCCAAAATAGGATGGTCACTAGGTGGGAAAAGAGAGCTGTGTTCATTGAGATCACTGTGAAAAGATAAGTTTAAATTTAAAACTGAGCGGAGCATTAGCGATAATTAGTGTTTTAAATATTGCTATGATAGTTGTGATTAGTAGGTGGTGTTTAGTGTAGTTATAATTCTATATTTATTTAATTTTTTTGTGTTTTGTGTGTGCAGGCTTGAGCGTGAGTAAAAAGTTTCAAAACTGGTGAGATGCCGTGAATGCAGTATGTATGCTCGGGGAGAAATTGAAGATATTTATGTGGAGAGGTAAAATAAGAGAGATGAGAGAGTTCAGGTGTGTAAGAAGTGCAACATACATATGGATTAAGAGATATCATTGAATGTAAGTTGCAGTGGACAAAAGATCATGGATTTAGTTGTGGGAGTAAGTGGAGTTGGCAGTATGGCTGAGTGCTTGAGTGGTAATGGTAAGACAGTGGGCAAAAGTTCCGATGAATTAGTGGTGTTGATTGGTAAGACAGCATTGCATAGATGGGCACAAGTTAGTGGCAGAAAGCCGTAAGACAGTGGATGTGAAAGGCAGTGAAAATGCAATTTGCATAAATGGCACTGAAAAACTAAACTGAAGATATGAAAGTGGAGTTGGTAAAGATGAGGCAAGAAATTAAATTGGAGGAATGAACTGAAGGGAATTACAGATTTGCATGGATATATAAGGAAGAATGGGATTAAGGATTTGAAAGAAATATCAAATGATTCGAGAGTGGCAATCTAATGAGATTCAATGATAAGAAGTGTGGTGATTGAAAAGGTGCACAAGTTCCGTTTTCTTGGAGGTAGAATAAACAGGGTGATTGAAGAATTGGGCCAGCCTGGTTGGCCAAGTGGTTAGCATATCCGCTCTCCAGGTAGGCTCGAATCCCACCATGGGCATGGATGTTTGTGATTGTCTGTGAAAATACTAGTAGTGGTGGTAGTGGGCAGTAGATGGTGCTGGTGTAGATGATGATGGTAGTTGTGGTTTGTTGTATAGTTGTAATGATAATAATAACAATAGTAATAAGTGGAGTATGCAAACAAAAGAGTTGGTAGTAGTTGGCATGAATGATTTGACTGGTAACAAGAAGAATGTAAGGAAGGATGTCATGAGGCTGTTTAGGAGAGTGAAAGATAAGAGTGTGGTAGGTAAAATAGTCAGCATGATAACGAGTCAAGAAGCTGAGTGAAGATTATGAATGGTATGCTAGCAGAGTTGTGTGAGAAGAAAGGAGTTCATTTTGTGAATATGTGGGATGAGTTTGAGGGGCAGAGAGCTGTATAAAAGAGATGGGTAACATTTGAATGGATTTGGTGTGAGTCAGTTGGAGAAACTGTTGCTACAAAAGAAAATAATGAATGAAACAAATATAAGACCTAAGGAAGCAAGAGGAGTTTTGGAAGTGCAGGAGAGTAAGGTAAACAAGTTCTTTTACCTTACTCTCAGAGAAATAGAGGAGGTAAGGGTGAACGGGGGGGGGGGACTACATGAAAAGTGTTGATGATAGTTTCAGGAGTAGATGTGTGAGTGCACAAGAAAGGATTAGTACAGTCAAAGATGTAGGGGTGACATTTAGTTCTGGGGAAGGGGTAGTGATGATAGACAGGAATGGACAGGGGAGGGTGTAGATGAGTCATGTCCGAGAAGTGGGATTGGTGGGACTTGTTATAGAAACAGAAATGAGCTAGTGTGTATGTTTGCAAATACTAGAAGCATTCAAAACAAGGGGAATGAAATTGTAGAATCAATTGAGTTCATTCGCCCCAAAATTGTAGGGATAACCGAGACATGGTTGAATGAGGATGACATTCTGACAAGTAAGAGATATGTAGTCTTTTGCAAAGACAGAAAAAGCAAAAAGGGAGGAGGAGGAGTGTTATTTATGATGGCAGAGAAGTTGTGCCATCCAGGGTTGAGATGCAAAGAGCAAATACTACATTAGTTTTGAAGTAGTATGGTGTAAAGTGGAGGTGAATAGGATAAATTATTTAATAGGGTATTGATATAAATCTGGTAATGTGGAAGGAAGTGTGAAGGAAATATTTAGACAAATTAGTCTGGCTAATAAGAAAAAGGGTATCATTTTGGGCGATTTCAATTATGGTAATATAGACTGGAATGATAAGACGACATTGAAAACCAAAGAGAATGAATTTATTGAGATTTTAAGGAGTAACTACCTTGAGCAGTATGCAACAGACACAACATGTGGATCGAGGGTCTCAGATTTGATTATCTCATCAGAGGATATTGTTGTAAAGGAAGTGCCACATCTTCCCCCCCAGTTGGTGAAAGTGACCATGAAGTGATCACTTGGGCGGTGGCTAGCCATGTCAGGACATTTGTAAGAAAGAGTTATATGTGAAACTATAAGGCAGGTGATTATGGCAAACTCAGGAGGAAGTTTGCACCGATAGCATGGAATGAGGAATTGCATGGGTAGGAAATCAATGCTGCTTGGTCTCTACTCAAAATGTATCTGGCAGAGGCAATGCCTGGGTGTATTCCAAAGGTCAAGAGATTGTAACTCTTAATCGTAACATAATGCAGAACTTGAGAACAATGGGAATGGGGGGAGGAAGAACCAATGACGGTAAGTGAGCAGGAGGTATATGAGGAATTGAGTAAACTTGATAACAAGGCCATGGGACTTGATGGTGTATCACTGCATGTCTTGAGGGAATGTTCCAGGGAGTTAACCACAGCTTTAAAGTACATTTTTAACATGAGTTTTAGATTAGACCACGTCCCAAAGAAAGTGAAAGATTGCAAAATTGTTCCCTTCATAAAGGGAGTGATAAGATTCAGGCTTTGAATTTTAGACCAATCTGCTTGTCTGGAGTTGTGGTCAAGGTGTTGGAGAAGCTATTGAAGGCATGGATTGAGAACTGGGTGGACAGCAGTAGAATTCTTTTTAATGGACAGCATGGGTTTGCTAAAGGAAGATCATGTTTTAGCATTCTGCTTATTTATTATAACAAGGGGAATGCATATACAATATTATATTTAGATTTTGCAAAGGCTTCTCATAGATTGCCGCATGACAAACTAGTAGTTAAATCGGAAAACAGATAGGGTTGGACCATAGATTAGTGCATTGAATTGAAGAGTGGCTGTCTAATAGGTATCAGCAGGTTGTGTATGGGGAGGGGGGGGGGGACAGTGACATCCCACAAGAGGAAATTCACTAGTGGGTCTGTTTTAGGACTATTGTTGTTTAATTGGTATGTAAATAACATTGGAATGGGATTAAATGGTGATATACAGTTTTTTTGCAAATGATGCAAAGTAGTTATAAAGTGTTATGAGAAGTATAGCAGATGTTGTAGGAATGGAGATGTCTTTTTAATGTCACAAAGTGTAAGGTTTTAAAATTTGGGAAACAAAGATGAGATTCAGAGTATAGGATTTTGGGGGATATTTTAGAGGAAATGAAAGATTTGGGGGTTATGGTGGATAGAGACTTTCTAATTTCATGGAGATTTTGCTAAAATTGTGAGGACGACACAGCGGATTATGTTAATAATGCAGAGAACACTCCTTTGAACACTGTTTTGATTCCATTGTACAAGACTTTGATCAGGCCACATATGGATTACTCTGCACAGATTTGGTTGCCAGGTTTTGAAAAGGATGATGATGAGGTGTTGGAGAGGGTCCACAGATGATTGTCTGAGTTGGTTTCTTCTTTCTGGAATGTGGAATATATATATCGGTAGAATGCAAATTACAGAGCCTAGTGGACATATAAATTGATAAGGGAAAATTACCAGATTAGCATGGATGAGATTTTTTGTAGCATATCTGGAGACAGGGGGGGGGGGATGAGAGGCCATCCCTGGTGAGGAGTAGAGTGGTGGGTGATTGGAATTCATTGCCTGAGAGTGTGGTGAGTGCAGGGACAGTGAATGCATTAAGTCAAGGTACGATGAGTTGTGCAAGTGAGAGTGGAACCTTCCATGATGATTCTCTTGACTCCATGGAGGCCTGTTGATAATAATAATAATAAAATAATTACCTGGTGTTTCAAGCTACATTACAATACTTCATGTTGAAGTTTCTGGAAGAGAAGTTTCTGGAAGTGAGAAGCAGGTTCTTTGCATGCAGGGTGGTTGGTGAGTGGAATGCATTGCCTGAGTGTGTTGTGGATGTGGACACATTGAATCAGTTTAAGACGCAGTTGGATGAGCATTGTATGCAATAGTGAGTACCTCCCACGATGAGTCTCTGACTCCATGGAGGTCGGGTGTTGATAATAATAATAATAATAATACTATGTAGACACTGGAATGCAAATAAATAATTTACTGGCTAAATTTAATTATTTACAAGCCTATGTTTCACTAGCTCAAGTTAGAATTATTAGTCTCTTTAACAATACACATTCAGTGGAGACACAAAACAAAATAACCAGGATAACAAAGCCATATGCATGGAAGGTGACAGTGGCACTCTTTGTAATCATTCCTGTTATTAATGATGATGTGTAGGTGGAGCAGCACACCAAAATCTATTCAAGATCATACCATCAGTTCTTTTACAGTTACAGCATTCCCTGCCAGTGTGGAATCAGTATTTTTGACAGACAGGATAGACTACCTTGGTCAGGAAAAAAAAAAAGAACATAAGAAACATATCTGGAATGGACAACCAAAAAAACAGACTCCCAGCATGCCTTGGAGAAAGACCACTTCATCAGATTGAAGAAAACAAGGCTACTTCACAAATCCAAGTTTAAATTGGAGAGACCATACCTGGAAGTAGTATATAAGTTCTGAAGAATCCATTAACTGAAACAGACCTGACGGCGTGATATTGAATAGTCCTTGTTATCCAGATCATTTTGTTTTCTGTCTTCGCTGAGTGTACATTGCTAAAGTGTCTCTGATAATGGTAGCATGCTGTTAGCAAAATGTTGGCTTGTAAATAATTAATTTTTGTCAGTAAATTATTTACTTGCATTCCAGTGTAGTTTTCTCTTCCAAAAATTTCAACATGAATCATAGCAACAGCAATGGAAATTTGAAAAAAAATACATTACAGTATGCACAGTATGTCAAAGTATTACTGATTTAGTCAACCGTTAACACTACTAGTCTCAGATCTAGTGGAAAAAAAAAAAAAACACTACATCAAAGTTAGTCCTGTTATCTCTATGGCTAGAGGTCACCAACAGTGAATTAAAACAAAAACAGCATTAGTGGTTGCCTAATCAATATCTGAAATAACAGCTGAAATTATTTCCTAAAGTCCTGGAATTGCTGGAAAAAAAAGAACTAGAAACAGAAGTTTTCTGTTTCAACTTCTCCAGCACTGTAAGAGTGTGCTGAATGAATGGTGGCCAGTTTGCAGATGCATGGAATCTGATAGACAAAAAACATATATGCCTGACAGATCGCATTTGAATAGTTTTGGAGTTAGATGCTTGGAACTAGTGTTATTCAATGAGAGGGTGGAATTGCAAAATCAACTAGAGGTATTAGGGAGGAAACAGTCAAGCATCTGTCTAGCTATCCATGGGACAAATCAGCATAAATGTACAAATGATCATGAAAAGGCAAATATAGTTTCTCGGGTATCGAATTTGAATGGATTGATAATTACATTATGCAAGGGTAATTATGGGTCCCAAGTGGATGCTGAAATGCATATATATGAATATCAGAAATAAAGGGGAGGAGTTTTTGGCATTGGTTATCATGAAAATGGATGAATCTCTCTAATATATACAGTAATCCATTGATTAGTGCGCCCCTGATTAGTGCATTTTCGATTAGTGCATCATTTTTTTTTGATACCCAAATTCGATTAGTGTGCCTCTAAAATTCGGTTAGTGCGTCTCTAAAATTAGATTAGTATGCGAGGGCGCTAGTGGGCCAAGCGCTGCGGATTTGAAGAGCTCCTGATTCAGATAAGTTTTACTAGGAATAATTAAGTATATATGCGTAATTGTTTAAGTAAGAGTGGCTGTAAACGTTGTAAGCTACCGATATTATTAGTGTGGGTTTTTTTTCCTTGCCTAAACTAAATTACGAAATCGTTATTATTAGACCTAGTAACCTGCAGAGGAAAAAAAAAAAAAATGGTGGCGGCATTGTCATTCCATGATTTTAATTTAGATTTCAGTTGTTTCGTTAAGTGCGAGGTCTGTTATATGTATTCCTTCGATTACATAAATGATTTGTGGATGTTTAGTGCGGATGGAAGAAGGGTGTGTGCGAAGTGTGACCTGAACGAGGAAATGATGAATGCGCATAAGAAATTGATGACAGAAAGTGCTAGTACTAATTGTGTCATGAGTGCACGTTTGAAAGAGAGGCAAAAAAATGTTAAAAAATCAGGAAAAAAAGAAAAAGAGTGATTTGACAACCGTAACGGATGTTAAAAGGGACGAAAGTGAGGTGGAAAGAAACGAAATTGAGAGAACGAATGAAAGTAGAAATAATGTGATGCAGAAATCGCAAGTAAAAAAAATTGAAAGAATAAATGATAGCGAAAAAATAATGAATGATGGCGAAAGTTGGACGCATGTTAGAACGAAAGTGCTGAACAAAAGAAAGATGAATGACCGTAAAAGTGAGAAGAATGATAGCGAAAGTTGGATGCATGTTAGTCCGAAAGTACGGAAACAAAGAAAGATAAATGAGAGTGAAAGTGAGAAGAATGATAGTGAATGGTGGACGTATGTTAGTCCTAAAGTACGGAAACAAAGAAAGATATGTGAGAGTGAAAGTGAGAAGAATGATAGTGAAAGGTGGACGTATGTTGGACCGAAAGTACGGAAACAAAGAAGGATGAATGAGAGGGAAAGTGAGAAGAGGGGGTCGAGAGTTAGAAAGTTAGAAAGATTTAATGATAAAGAGAATGTGTTGCGAGGTTCGGAAGGTGAATTGGATTGGATGAAGCAAGAAATGAAATGGATGCAGAATGAAATTAAGAGAATTCAGGTCAAAACTATTAAAATAAATCATGATGGCATGAAAGAGTTAACGAAAGATGAACGAGTGGCATTGTATGGCGACTCCATTATTAAAGGTGTGCAAGAGGATAAAATGCACAAGGTATGTTTTCCAGGCAGTAAAATGAGTAGATTGATTGAGGCATTGAATATGAAGCGGGAGCGAGCAAAAGAGTTAATTATATTAATTGGTACAAATGATTTGAGAGAGAACAAAGAGCATGTCAAAATGAATGTCAGGAGACTGCTTGGAAAGATAAAAGAGAACAGTGTGACAGGAAGGGTAGTCAGTGTGTTGCCCAGGTATGATTGTGGTGAAATGCGGTGAAGAGCAAGGATTATGAATGATATTCTGGCTGAAATGTGTGAGGAGATGGGAGTACAGTTTGTTAATGTGTGGAATGAGTTTGAGGGACGAAGTAAGCTGTATGGTAGCGATGGACTGCATTTGATTGGTTATGGTGTGAGTCGCTTGGAGAGACTGCTGCTGGAAAGTAGAGAAGTGAATAGAGAGAATGAATCAGATCAAGAGGGGAGTGATGAGGAAGAGCAGGAGAGTAAGACAGGAGAGATTGAAGAAGTGGAAATGAAAGGGGAAGTGAGTGGTATGAGTATAGAAAATGAGAGAATGGGTGTGCAAGAGGAGCAGGGAAACGGGGAGGCTCAGAGTGGACAGGGGTAAACAGCATGAGAAAGGTGGATGCTATAAGAGGAGGTGAGAGCATGTGTAGGAAGGAAAGTAATGGGATGACCAGGGATCAAGAGGAAACAGATGGAATTGCAAAGGGTTCTAAAATGAAGAAGCAGAAAGGGAAATGGCCCCAGTCCATCATGGAGAGAACACATCGAGTGAATGGTATCAGTGGAACTAGCTGTAGGTCCAGAAATGAGTTGTGGTGTTTGTATACCAATGCTAGAAGTATAAGAAACAAAGGCGGATGAAATGGTTGCACTAATTGCATCTGTGCACCAAGAGATTGTCAGAATAAGCGAGACATGGTTAGATGAGGACGACATCCTGACAGGAATAGAGATGGAAAGGTATGATGTGTTTCGTGGGGATAGAAGGGGTAAAAAGGGAGGCGGAGTGCTATTGATGATAGAGAAAGAGTTATGTCCATACAAGGTAAAGATGCAAGAGGGAAATAGGGCCAGTGATTTTGAGGCAGTATGGTGTGAGATAGAGGTGAATAGAATCAAATACTTGGTGGGGTGTTGTTATAGAGCTGGTAATGTGGATGGTGGTGATAGTGAAATGTATAGTCAAATAAGCCAAGCAAATAAGAAAAGGGTGATCATTATGGGTGATTTTAATTATGGCAATATAGACTGGAATGAAGAGATAGCAACTGAAAGTAAAGAAAATGAGTTTCTTGAGTTTTTGAGGGATAACTACCTCAGACAGTATGTAACAGAGGGCACACGAGGATTAAGGGTCTTGGATTTGGTCATCTCATCGGAGGATGTAATTATCAATGAGATGTCAAATCATCCACCAATTGGTGAAAGTGACCATGAGGTGATTACCTGGGTGGTTGCCAGCAGTGCAAGGATCCCTGTGAAAAAAGGGTATATGTGGAACTACAAGGGGGATGATTATGAAGAGCTCAGGAGACAGCTTGCAGGTGTAGCATGGAATGAGGAGTTAGCTGGTAAAGAGATCAATGCAGCTTGGAGGATTTTCAAAAAATATTTAGTGGATGCAATGTCTAAATGTATACCACCGGTGAGAAGGTTAAATAAGTTAGGTGTGAGATGGATGAATAAAGAGATTAAGCATTCAAAACAGAGAAAAAGGGCATTGTGGAGGCAGCATAAGAGAAGTGGAAGTAACCAATTTCATGTGGTCTTTGTAGACCTCATGAAATTGGTTACTTCATAACTGTTCATACCTCTCCCAAAGAGAGGTATGAACAGCAGTTAGCTAATGAAGCAAAAAGAATCCTACGGAGTTCTTTCGAAATGTAGCCAGCAAAAGAAAGAATGATTATGGAAGCATGACACTGATTGGAGGAAATGGTATAAAGACAGCTGTTGCAGAATGTGTGGTGGAGATACTTAATGAGCAGTTCATAAAGATCTTTCAATCTTGTGAATGTGACTTCATGGAGAGATTAAGAGCAGTTGATGATGGGGATGAGAGACTTACTGTAAGTGAGCAAGAGGTGTTTGGGGAGTTGAGTAAACTAGATGTAAATAAGGCTGTGGGACTTGATAATATATCACTGCATATTATGAAGGAATGTGCCAGAGAGTTGACACCTGCCTTGACATATTTTTTTAATACGAGTCTTGCACTTGGTCAAGTTCCTACAAGGTGGAAGGAGGGCATGATTGTGCCATTTCATAAAGGAGGTGATCGAACTCAAGCATCAAACTATAAGCCTCTCTGTATGTCAGGTATTGTGGTTAAGTTGTTGGAGAAGCTTGTGAGAACTAGGATCCAGAGTTGGGTTGACAACAATGGTATAATCTTTGATGGACAGCATGGATTTGCTAATGGGAGGTCATGTTTTAGTAATCTACTTACTTATTACAATAAAGTGACTGCTTCCTTGGACAGAGGAGAAGGATACACAGTAATATACTTGGATTTCGCAAAAGCTTTTGATAGAGTACCTCATGATAAGTTGACAGTCAAACTAGAGCAGATGGGATTAGATATTAGATTAGTGCATTGGATTGGAGACTGGCTATCTGATAGGTATCAACAAGTTGTGTATGGGGGTGCAATATCCAAGAAAAGGAAAGTCACTAATGGGGTGCCTCAGGGGTCTGTTTTACGGCCATTGCTGTTTAACTTTTATATTAATGATATTGGCGAAGATTTGGATGGAGATATTCAGTTGTTTGCAGATGATGCAAAGTTGGGATGAACCATAAAGAGTAGTGAAGATATTGTCCCTTTGCAAGAAGACTTGAATAAATTGAGTGATTGGGCAAGCAAATGGGTATGTGAGTTCAATGTTGCAAAATGTAAGGTTTTAAAATTTGGAAAACAAAGATGGGATGTAGAATTTATGCTTGGTGAGAATATATTGTTGGAAGTAGAGGAAATAAGAGATCTGGGGATGATAGTGGATAAGGATCTAAAATTTAGGGGACACATCGCCAAAATTGTGAAGACAACACAAAGACTTCTGGGAATGATGCGGAGGACACTGATGTGTAGAAGTAGGGAGATTCTTGTTCCATTGTATAAGGCTTTGATTAGGCCACACATGGACTATTGTGCCCAGATTTGATCACCTGGTTTTCAGAACGATGAAGAGATGTTGGAAAGGGTCCAAAGGTGACTGACTAAGGTAGTTTCTGACCTCTGGAATGTTGAGTATGAGGAAAGATTGAAAGGATGTAATTTGCAGAGTCTAGTGGAGAGAAGGAAGAGGGGAGATATGATAGAGACCTATAAGTTGGTAAGGGGTTGTTATAGGATCAATGGTGGATAAGTTCTACAGAGAATAGTGGGAGATCAGGGGAGAACCAGAGGTCATCCCTGGAAACTGTATAAAGAGGGTGTGAGTAGGGGAGTGAGAGGCAGGTTTTTTTTCGTGCAGAGTTGTGAGTGATTGGAATGCCTTGCCTGAGAGTGTGGTGTCTGCAAGGAGTTTGAATGTGTTTAAGACACAGTATGATGAGATGTGTGTGAGCTAAAAGGATCTCCTAGATGAGTCTTTGACTCCATGAGGTGTTGTTTAATAATAATAATAATAATAACAATAATAATAATAATAATAATAATAATAATAATAATAATAATAATAATAATGATAATGCCTATATACATCTTAAAAATATATCTTACAGATTTTAAAAATTTCCTATCTATACGTTTTTATGGCTAACTATTTTAAAAAAATTACTCACCAGAATGAAATAATTTAGTTACCGATTTAAAACATTTTAAAAAGTTATTTTTAATGGCATATTACACTACTTCCATGTACACTATGTATACTATGTTCCAAATTTTTACCACCAAAATTTATGTTGTCTGTTACAGTACGCCCACAAATTTGAGACCTTTCGACACTTCTGTGCATGTCACAAAAAGGAGAATCCATTCCGATAATAGGGTAATCAATCTGTCTTCTGGGATGAGTTATTTATTATTACACATCGGAAAATTAACTTCTCTTTTATGATCATTATAGTTTTTAAAGTGGTAACTATTTTGCATGTATAACAGTTGGGAAATTTTATCTATAAAGCACCTGATTTTGCATGTTGGTGACCAATTCGTTTCATTTCTTTCCCCCGTTCAATGATAATGTCCAAGAGTTAATTAAATCTCATTCTGAAGAATTGAGTGATTCTGACCTGCTATATTTAGATGCACAGCAGGAAGATCCTGAAGAATATGAAGAAAATTTAACCACTGATAGTCAGTCAAAAGAGATTTCACAGAAACAATTTGAAAATATTTTTCATACAATTGAAGTTTTTAAGCAGCAATGCTTAGAGGCTGACCTTGATGAAGAGAGAAACAGTAAAATTTGCAGAAGAGTAGAAGAGGCAATAGGCCATACCGTCAGATGTATGAAAAAAAGAAACAAAACGCCAGCCAAACTACGTTAGCTCAATTCTTTGTTAAGAAGTAGAATAATAAAATTTATATTCTGAATATGTTTTATTGTCTTTCCGCTTCATGGTCTTCCTTTAACTAGGCCCTGAGACATACCTTAATTCTTTTATAAAAAAAATTAACGTTCAAGAAAGAAATTTGAGGAACGAATTAAACTTTTTCCCATAGGTTATTGTATTTGATTAGTGCATTTTCGAATAATGCACCTGTTTTAAAGAATGCATTAGGTGCACTAATCAAGGGATTGCTACATAGAATAAATAAATAAATAATAAATAAAATAATAAATATAAATAGAATGAATCAATTTCTATATCTATGAAAATAGATATAGAGATTGAATGTAAGGTGTATTATATTTTAAGGGTAGATACAGGGAAAAGGACAGTAGGAGGGCATTACTGATGGTAGCTGAAGAACTTAAACCAACAAAAATAGAAATTAAGGAGAATTTTTAGGTCTGAGGGAGATGGTTTCATTTGAGGCTATCTGGTGTGATATAGAACAAAATTATTGTGTTTGCTGCTATAGTAAAGGAAAGGGCATAATGGCAAGATGGAAATGGAATTTATACAGATACTAATGAATAATTACCTGACACACATGTGAGTGAGAGGGACAAGGGATTTGAGAATGCTGGAACTGGTGATAGCATCAGAAGATGTATTTATAACCAAGGTTGCCACTCTGCCGCTGATCATGAAAAGTGTCTATACAGTCTTGTTCAGGGAGAATGTTAAACATGTGGAATTCTCAGTCAAGAAAGGGTTATATGTGGAATACAAAGCTGGTAATTATAATAAAATTTGGGCAGTAGCTTGGAACAAGTGTCATACCATAAAAAGCTACAAAGAAAGAATGGCAATAGTGCATGGGAAATTATCAGGGACTGTTTGAGGGAAGCAGCATTAGACCTACACATCCAGCGTTAGAAGGATAAAGTAAGTTGGAGTTAGATGGATAAGTTACAATATAAAGCAGTGAGGAGAAAATATAAAGAAAAAGATGATCCACATGCTCAAGAGCAATACAAAATGCAAGAAAGAAGGGCAGCTATGAGTACAAGTGCTAAAATCAGTTTGAGAAAAAACTGTCTTAGCAGGTCAAAGGAAATCCTAAGGAGTTTTCAGCTAGTAAGAGAAAAATGATTATGAAAGGATAACTTTAATTAATGCCTATGGCAGAAGAATGACCAAAGCCAAAGAAATATTTGAGTTACTAAGTGATTCCTTTGCAAAAGTGTATCATCCAGATGGTAATACTGCAGCTGCCAATGTGTGAATACTGATATGAGAATTGAGGTAGATAAGTGCTCAACATATTGAAAATATCCATGTAAAACAGCAGATGAAGAAATGTTGACAAATGATCTGTCGGCTTTATGGCAGTTCTATAAAAAAAAAAGATTAATACCAAATTATGGTAAAACCGAATGTTCTTGCTTTCACCTCAATAATAGACTTGTAAATCAAAAATCAGAGATATATGCTGATGGAACATTAATTTCATTTAATCTGACATATAAAGAACTCTGTCATATAAACAGCATATGATTAATATCGCTGCTAAAGTTCGCACCAGAAATAACATAGTTCAGAAGCTTTGTGGTACTATATGGGGCTCAAATGCCACAACTCTGCGGTGCACTGCCATGGGTTTACAGTGAAGCAGAGTATGGTGCTCCTGTATGGGTCAATAGTTACTATGTCAATAAACTAGATGCTCAACTTAACTCTGTCCTGCATTTAATAATGGGTTGCATTAGAAGTACAACTTTACAATGGCTCTCCACTTTGAGCCATATTGCTCCTTTGGAACTGCGATGACAGGAAGCCTTGCTTTGTGAATATAAAGGAATTTTAAATAACTAAAACCTCCCAATGCATGAATTTATTCCAGATGCTTTATCTAATAGACTAAAATCCAGAAGACCTGCCGTAAAAACCACCCATAATCTTCTTAGCCAGAATGACAGTATGGTGAGTAGGTGGGATGTACTGTGGTCCCAATCAGTATCACTTGAAGTTCGTAATTACATAAACATCTTCCAAAAACCATCTGGATTTGACCTGCCCAGGAATATATGGATGACGACCAACAGGATTCCAGTCCAGTGTATGTGGAGACTTACTTTCAAAGTGGGAAGATACCAAATCCCCATTTTCCCTGTGGACCCGAAACCCAAACCATTCGCCATATAGTACAGGAATGTGAGCTGACAGCATATCCAGGTGACTGTAAGGATATCTTTGACCAATCCTCAGAGGTGATCAACTGGATTAAAAACCTAAATGTTAAAATATGATTAATTTTCTGTCTGATGCTTGTCATAAATTTCATATTTGTATTTGTCTGAATGTAGATGTTTTACTTTTTTTAAATTTATATTATCATATATGTGTATCTTATCTATATTCATGTGTATTTTATCTTATTGTCTTTTAACCATGTGTACAAGCCATGCGATAAATAAATAAGCAGTGGGATTGAATAGTATGTTGGCCTGTGTGTTATGAGAATGTGCAAGAGAGTTAGTAGTGCCTATGACCAAGTTGTTTAATCTAAATAATAAGTTTAGTTTAATCCTTTATCCAAGTTTAATCCTTTACACAAAGTTTGCGCCTGAAAGTATCTTCAGGACTGAGCTAAGGTGGTGCAACACCAATGCAACTCGTGGCAAAGGTGGAGAAAGCTATCATCACTCCTATCTCAGTATCTCCCATAATGCAAAGCATATCTCCTTGCGGATATGTGTAATACTATGCATTAAGGCAAGCGCCACTACCCATACCAGTTTCAACCTTTATTGAGGTCTCATCAGTGGGAACTAGGTCCAGTAGTGGAGACACCAAAGCAGAAGCAATGAGAGGTCATCCCCACCTATAGGAGTTGCCAAAAGGTAAGTCTGCTCTGGCAACATTCTGAGAGAGTAGAAAGAGGGCAAGATACATTCATTGTATAAAGAAGGTGGTCCGTGCAGTTAGCTGAGTGGCTAATGGTTGCATTTCCCAGGCATATGGTTGTGCTTTGCAAACATATGCCTGGGAAAGGAGTGTCCTGCGTTGGTTTACCGTCACTGATGTGAAGAACTTGGGATCTTTCTCAGGCATAGCCAAGTTAGCTGGTCTTGGATGTGGACTGCAGGGTTTTTCTTCCCAGTTTATCTGGGGCTTTTCATCCCAAAAGGAGACAAACTAATCTTGAGAACTCAATGCTTCTGCAGACATAGGATACACTAGGAGGCATAGGGCTAACCACCTTATCCTTGTGTACGGTTGGGGTTAAATGAAAAGAAAACCTTCAACACCACAAGGTAAAAGAGGGGAAAAAGGAAGAAGAAGAAGAAGCAATATGATATTCTTTGTTGGGCAACATGGCTTTGTAAAAGGTAGGTCCATTTTAATCACATGTTATATTCCACAGAACTTGTCTGTGGAATGCTCTCTATGAGGATGGACTAAAGATATTTAGGTTGCAAAGTTTAGTTCACAAGCCGAAAAAAGGGAATATGATAGAAAGTTATAAGGTACTAAAGAGGATGGGGGGGTCTCTAAAATTTTATTAATCGGTAAAAATCAAGTTATAGTGAGCTATCCTGGAGTGCAGAGGCAGTGCCTGTGCTGTGGTTCATATGATCACCTGGCTGGCAACTACCCCATGGCTAAATGTTTTTACTTTATGGAGATTGGGCATATCGTTAATCAGTGTTCCAATGTCAAACATACAAAAGTTCTGAATACTGCATTACTGATTGTCCTTTTAGAACTTTCACCAAAATAGTTGGAGCATCAATAGAGCCTATTTGAACAGCATAAAGAAAAGTTCCTGGATCTTCCAATTCAGTCCAGCAAAGAGGGCACATTGAAACAAACCATACTTTTGCTAAAATCACAAAATTGTGCAATAAAATTAGCTCAAAATTTTCAGAACTACAGGAACCACTTTCCCTATCAAATATGGATTTGGCAAAATGAGTTTAAATTAACAACAGTGGTTAAATTCCAAAAGAATAAGTTCCGGGGGGCACTATACAAAATAACTAATAGTATTTACATTGGATGCTATCCGGGGAAGTTCCAAACCTCCCCGTCCCTTTCATTGTTCATAATCAGGCGACTGTTGATATTGACTTTTAATACACATTCAAAACTGTAAAACAATTGTTGAATAATAACACAATAATGTAGGCATAATTACCATAAATGGAGAAAAGTCACAAAACAGAAAACGTTCCTACAAAATAACCAATTGTATTTACCTTTGAATGCGACCCACTGGTCGAGTGTCCAGTAAGTCGGCAAATCTTTCCTTTTGTTCAGTGTATTAATATTATCACATTGCAAATGATGGGAATTCTATGTTTCTGTGGATTCGTTACAGACCTCTTTCTCTTCAAAAACTACACATTACAAACTGTCATTACAAACCAAACTTGTTCTGTATTATCACTGTCATCCAAGCTATTTTTCTGTTTAAAGAAGGTACCAATGTACTTATCCATAGTTGAAATACTGTATTTACTCAAATATAACTCACCCTCACACATAACTAGTGCCCCCTGATTTTACTTTTTGAAAAAAGAAATTAAAAAGTTTCGCATGTGCCTAGCATATGAAAAAAAGCTTAAACACGTTCTCCCCAATAGCCACTATACTGCAGAAGCAAGAAAACAAGTACTTTTATTATGTCAGTGAATAAAGTACAAGCGCTATGTGTAATATATTTCTCAACAAACAGTGCAATTAGAGACAACTGGAATAAAAACGACACTAATGAATGAATCGCATGTCCCCTCATACAGAAACTATGCTGTACAGACTCAAGCAAAACCATATGCTGCACAGGCAAACACAGTATCTAGCTAAAAACTCTTGTTATTAATTAGGTGTGTGAGTTTGCTCGCTGCAAAGCAGCAATAAAATTCAACCGAACGTGCTAAAATCCAACAGATAAACTTAGTTGTTGATGGTTAGTCATGACTTATTTTTCACCACAACAACACAACACCACACACTTTTTTCACAAGATGTTTTATTAACGCTTATATTTCGCTGATTTTCAACTCAGCATCATCAGAGCACAACACACTTGTACACGTGACAGGTGAGTGAGTGAAACAATATAATTGCAAAAGACAAAAGATCTAAAGTCTTATTTTTGGTGCCCGCTAATGGGAAAAAAAAAAAAAACAGCTATACAGGAGTTTTCTTAGGATAACAGTCTCCCAAATTTTTGGCAAATTCTTCTTCTTCTTCTTCAAGTGTCATCTCCTAGAAGGAGGTTGGCAACCATGTCACGGAACCTTTTTCTTTCTTTTGCTGCTCTGGAACATTTTTGGTAATTCAAGCCAATCCAGTCCTTAATGTCTTCGAACCACATTCTCCTGGGTCTACCTCTCCATCTTTTTCCATCCAATTTCCCTTCTAATATTAATTTCTGAATGCCTTCTTGTCTGGTTAGATGTCCAAAATATTTAAGTTTTCGCTCTTTAATTATTTTCATTAATGTTCTTTTCATTTTTGCTTTCTTTAAAACATCTTCATTTTTCATTTTCTCTGTCCATGGTATTTTCAACATTCTTCTGATGGTCCACATTTCGAAAGTTTCTAATTTTTTCTCTGCTTCTTTATTTAGAGTCCAAGTTTCACTGTTGTAGAGAAGGCTTGACCAGATATAGCATTTTATTAATCTTTTTCTTGTGTCTATATTAATGTCTCTGGATGTTAGAACAGTTTTCATATTAGTAAAGGCTTTTCTTGCTATCTTTATTCTTCTTTTTATTTCTTTAAGGGAATTTCCTATGTCTGTAAACATTTGTTCCAAATATATAAAAGACTGAACCTGTTTAATTTTCTTTTTGTTAACAGTTATGTTCAGTTTCTTATTTATTGGTTCTTTTGATATAATCTTGCAATTTGTTTTCTTTAGGTTAATAATTTGTCCCATGTCAAAGCTTCTGTTGTAAATTTCTGTGATTAAGTTTTGAAGATCATCTTCAGATTCAGCTATAAGAACTGTGTCATCTGCATACCTGAAGTTGTTGAAGTTCCTACCTCCGACTTTTACACCCTTCAGTTCTGAAATATTTTTAAAAACTTGCTCACTATATATATTGTACAGTAAGGGTGATAAGACACATCCTTGCCTTACTCATTTTTTGATTTCAAAGTTGCCAGAATATGTATTTTTATATCTTATTGAGGCCATTTGATTCCAGTATATATTTGTAATTATACGTAGATCTTTTCCTTTTTAACCCATTATTCTATAGGATATGTATTAGTTTCTTGTGATCTATTGAATCAAATGCTTTGGTGTAATCAATAAAACAAAGATATATGCTTTTCTGGTTGTCAAGGCTTCTTTCACATAATGTTTTCAAATTGAAGATTCCTTCTCTTGTACCTTTGTCTTTTTGAAAACCTGATTGAGTGTCTTCTATTTCTACTGACAAAAGTGCCTTTTATTCTTTCTAGGATTATTCTCAGTAGTAACATGGCTTTTTAAACTTATTAGTCTATATTCTGTACATTCAAAAGTTCTTGGAATTTTGGGAATAGTGACAAAGATGGATTTCCTTAGATCATCAGGGATGTATCCTGAATCATAGATGTTATTAAAAATAACCTTTAGGTCATTAAGTGTGTTTTCATTTACTTTCTTTAACAATTCAACAGGGATCTGATCAGGGACTGGTGTTTTATCTGTTTTCATTTGGCTTAGAGTGTATTCTATTTCTTCATATGTAATTGGTTCAACATCTATCTATATTTTGTATATCTGGTGCATCTGTGCGATCAGAGTCAAACAGTTCTTTTCCATATTCTTTCCATCTTTTTATGATATCTTGTGTCTCTAGTAGCATTTTTCCATTTTGATCTTTTATACAAGGCTTATGGTTGAAATTTTTCTTTTTATTTGTCAGGGCTTGGATTGATTTATGCAATTCTTTACTACTGTGTTTCTTGTCCAATTCCTCTATTTCTTTACATTTTTCATTTAGCCACTTGTCTTTAGCCTTCCTGCATTCATTTTTTATAATTTTACTGAGTATTCTATACTGCTGTGTACTTTTCTTTTTTCATCTTTCATTCATAAGTCAGTCATCCAGGGTTTTTTCTTATTTTATTTAATTTTTGGGATAACCTCATTAGCTGTCTTATATATTACACTTCTAAAATTTGACCACCTGTTTTCAATTTCCTCTGTGTTACAAAGTATATTGTCTTCTGTTTTATATCCTACATGATCGAATTTCTTCCTAATTTCTGAGTTAAACACCATTATGTTGTCAGGTATGTTCAGAGCTGTGAAGTCAAGTCTTTCAGTATGATTGTTTTTAGAAATGTTTTTAGTTTAATTTTTAAAGTGGACACAACAGGGTTATGGTCTGAACCTATATCAGCACCTGGGTATGTTTTTATGTTGGTTATTATTATTATTATTATTATTATTATTATTATTATTTATTTATTATTATTACTACGGGCTACTCCAGGAGTCCTTAGACTCATCGAGGGAGGCCCTAAACATCATGTTCACACAACTGTTCAACATTCTCACAGTATCTATCATACCTTGCCTTGAACTCGCTCACTGTCATAGCACCTACAACAGACTCTGGCAGCTTATTCCACTCATTTACCACTCTAAAAGTAAAGAACCCAGCTCTAACACCCCTGTTAATCACATTCTTGCCCAGCTTCCATGGGTGTCTCCTAGTTCTCCCACCACCAGTTCTGATCTCAAAAATATCATCTGAATTAATCCTATAGAATCCTTTTAGCAATTTGAATGTCTCAATCATATTTCAACTCCTCCGCCTATCAACTAGTTTCTGCAACCCACAAATCTTCAACCTGTTCTCATATGGTTCATTCCATAGACCTACTATCATCTTAGTCACTCGCCTCTGGATCCTCTCCACCTCCTCCCCATCAAGAAGGAACCGAGGTGACCAAATCTGGGCACAGTAGTCGAGATGAGGTCTTATCAGGGCTCAGTACAGAGGTGTTGATGAGCTGATTTAGCTACTTTCGCAATGTGCCCCCTAAACTTCATCTCCCTATCCACCAACACTCCCAAGTCCCTGGCCTCATCAATCTCTTGGAGTACAGTTCCACCAATGTGGTATACTGCTGCTAATCTTTTCACTCCGAAATGCATAACCTTACATTTTGTCACATTAAATTGACATCCATTCTCTTTAGTCCAGAACTCCAATCTATCTAAGTCATCTTGCAAGACTTTGACATCTTCTGCGTTCACTATCACCCTACCCAACTTTGCATCATCAGCAAACAAATGAACTGTCCCACTTAGACCCTTCCCTATATCGTTAATGAACAGATTAAACAGCAGTGGTCCAAGAACAGAACCCTGTGGCACACCACTAGTCGCAGGCCGTCTTTTGGACTCTGCTCCTGAATAAACTACTCTTTGATATCTCTCCATCAACCACCCAGCTATCCATCTCACCAACCCTATATCCATTCCCATATGTTGTAGTTTACGGATTAGAATTCCATGTGGTATCCTGTCAAATGCCTTTGCCAGGTCCAGCAGTATCACTGTAAACCCATTTCCCTTATCCAGTTCAGCCGTCACCTTGTTATAAAACTTGAGCAAGTTACTGAGGCATGATCTACCCTTCACAAAGCCATGCTGTCCTCTGTACAGTATCTCATTTTCATCAATCCATTCCTGTATTTTTCCCTTGACTACTTTCTCCAAGACCTTGACAACGACTCCTGATATGCTGATCGGTCGGTAATTTGCAACCATAGTCTTGGATCCTCCTTTATGCAGTGAAACTATTTTCCCCTCTTTCCACACCTTCGGGACTAAGCCAGACCTGAGACTCAGATTAAACAACATGGTCAAGGGCACTGATAATTCCTTAGCCGCTTCATGCAAGACCCGTGCCGGTATACCATCCAATCCCACAGATGTATTCACATTAAGGTTCTGTAATAGACTATTCACCTCCACTTCATTCATCACAATTCCCGTATAAACTAATGGTTCCTTCATTTTTTCAACGTCACCACCTGGATGATATACTTTTGCAAAGTGTGGGCTCAGTAACTCCACTATATCGACTGGTTCAGTGAACTCTTTACCATCGTCATTCCTTAAAATCATTTTGCCATGTACAGTTTTTTTCTTGCTTGCAGCATATTGAAAGAACTGTTTGGGATTCTCTTTTGCTTGCTTAGCTAGTTTCCTTCATAATCGGCTTTTGCTGTTTTTACCACACTCGTTACCCTTCTGGCCTGCACTTTATACCGTTCGTGTGCCTGCAGGTCACCCCTTTCTTTAAATTCTCTCCATAGTTGTTTCTTTTTTTGCAGCTCAAGCTTAATGGTGTTATTCATCCATTTAAACCCTAGTTGTTTCACTATTTGGACCTTAGGTATACAATCAGCCATAACCTCCTGTAAATGCTCTTTGACCACTTCCCATGCTCTATTGATGTCCAGCCCTTGCAGTTGTACATGCCATGGCACTGATCCAAGCAATCTCCTAAGCTTGTCATACTTGCCAGCACGGTAATTCCACATATACCCTGTCTTAATGTTATATTATTTTTGTATCTGTTATTTATCATTATGAAATCTATTTGGTTTCTGATAGAGTTATCTGGTTTGTCCAAGTATACAGCCTGTGCTTTGGATGTTGAAAGAAAGTATTCATTATGCGCAAATTGTTTTGAATGTAGAATTGTATCAATCTCTCACCTCTTTCATTTCTGTCGCCTAGTCCAAATTTTCCAACAACTGGATTTTCTTCCCCTTCTCCAACTTTGGCATTCAAGTCACCCATCACTATGAGTATCTCATTCGATTTTACATATTCTATAGATTTTTGTAAGTTATTATAAAAATCTTCTATTTCTTCATCATTGTGATTCATCGTAGGGGCATAAACCTGGATAATTATGAGGTTAAATGGCTTTGCGGCTAATTTAATAAGTATTATTCTTTTGTTTATGGGCCACAGCCCCATTACACATTTAAAGATGTCTTTCTTAATCATGAAACCCACTCCATATTCATGCTTCTCTCCACCAGAATATACAAATGTAAATCCATCTTTCTCTAGTTTTCCCATGTTAGGCCATGTTGTTTCACTAATTCCTATCACATCAACTTTAAGTCTTTTTATTTCCTGTATAAGGTTGTCAAAATTCCCTAGTTTATATAATGTTCTCACGTTCCAAGTTCCAATTTTCAAGACTCTTTCTTGTTTTCAAATGAGGAATATCAGATGCCAACCTTCCTTTCGGATTTAAGTTAACATCATCATAGAGTGCACTTGCAGCACTCGTTTTAATCACAGTTTCAGTGTCTTCTTCCCTGTAACTATTTACAGCTTGGGACGTTGCAGAGGTTCCAACGTCTGCAATAGCCAGCTAACTTGGCTCGCTCTGTCAGCCATTGATCTGTATTCAGAATCTTCCGCCTGCCAGTTGTTTCACATTGCCGTTGATATATGAATTCTTCTGCCAATGATGAAACAGCAGATGTTATTGCAGTCCTAACATCTTCCATGCTGGCCACATAACATCTTGGGAGATGCACTTTATAGCTTTCTCCAGCTCTTTGCTTAGTATCAACTTTGCCATGGCTCACTACGACACCATATTTCCCAGAGAGGGTCCACGTGGAGGCATGATACTAAGACTTCCTGGGTATGGCCCTCCGCACTTCACTGAAATATTGTCACTGCCATCTATATCAGTTCCATCAGGGTTTTTGACCATGTCATAGGGTGCCAGCCCACAACGGAAATCCATCCCAGGCTTAACTGTGCTCAACATGCTACAAGCATGACTGATGGCTAGTCAGCCAAGATCCTGGTAGGAGAACACAGCTAATTCTGCCACTCCTGGGTGTGCTAAAGGGTGAAGTTTATCCTTAGGCGAGCGGATCAGAGTTGCCAGCTTGACATGAGGTTTGAAAGTGGTGCAAAGGCCATGTTTCAACAAAACATGCTAAAATCCGTAAACGTGTTAAAAATAAGAAATATATATATATATAATGAATGATGTATGACAGTTTCACATATTATTGGAATTCGGTTCAGGAGAGTTAGCATTTCAACTCAATTTTCGGCTTGCTTTTATCTTTCCATCGCACGATCTTTTGTTAATACCACACCAATCATATGCATGTCTTAATAACCTGCCATTGCTGTCTGTTTCGTGTTAGGCTTAATTACCATAAAGGGAGAAAAGTCACAAAACAGAAAAATGTTCCAGGTCCGATGCAAAAAAAGTTCTGGGCCTGGGCCCCAAGAGGGCACCGGCTGATTTTAACCACTGATTAACAATAATGAATGTAGTATAACAACTGAACAGATACCAAACAAAATGCAAACAAATAAAATTGTTATACAAGGAGAAATCAGAGAGGAAACAGAAAATGAAATATAATTATTAGTACGGGCGACTCCAAGGAGTCCTAAGACTCATCGAGAGAGGCCCTAAACATCATGTCCACACAACTATTCGACATTCTCACAGTATCTATCATACCTTGCCTTGAACTCATTCACTGTCATAGTACCCACAACAGACAATGGCAGCTTATTCCACCCATTTACAACTCTAAAAGTAAAGAACCCAACTCTAACACCCTTACTAACCACACTCTTGCCCAGCATCCATAGATGTCCCCTAGTCCTCCCACCAGTCCTGATCTCAAAAATATCCTCTGAATTAATCCTATTGAAACCCTTCAGCAATTTGAATGTCTCAATCATATCTCCTCTTTTCTGCCTATCAACCAATTTCTGCAACCCACAAATCTTCAACCTGTTCTCATAAGGTTCATTCCATAGACCTGCTATCATCTTGGTCACTTGCCAATGGATCCTCACAACCTCCTCCACATCAAGAAGAAACCAAGGTGACCAAATCTGGGCACAGTAGTCGAGATGAGGTCTTATCAAGGCTCAGTACAGAGAAACAATAACTTGCTTATCTCTGCTTGTCAAAGTATTCTTCAGCAACCAAGTGATTTGATGAGCTGATCTAGCCACTTTTGCAATGTGCCACCTAAACTTCATCTCCCTATCCACCAACACTCCCAAGTCCCTGGCTTCATTAATCTCCTGGAGTACAGTTCCACCAATGTGGTATACTGCTGCTAATCTTTTCACCCCAAAATGCATAACCTTACATTTTGTCATATTAAATTGACATCCATTTTCCTTAGCCAGACCTGCAATCTATCCAAATCATCCTGCAAGATTTTGACATCTTCTGCATTCACTATTGCCCTACCCAACTTTCCATCATCAGCAAACAAATGAACCATTCCTCTTAATCCTTCCCTATATCATTAATGAACAAATTAAACGGTAGTGATCCAAAAACAGAACCCTGCAGCACACCACTAGTCACAGGCCGAAATATTACATCCAAAAGAACTTAATATATCCAGACAAGATCATCAAAGAGATAAACAAAATAAAAGAAGAAAAATAAAAGACAAACTAAAAAAAGGAACAAAATCTAAAAGGGGAAGAAATGATAAAAAAGTGTAAAGTTGGAGAGGGTCGTGTATTGTCATTTGATCCACACCTCAGACTCACAGGAGTTTATGGACTATGAGGAACCATCTCATGCTGATAAAGGTAAAGATAAACATACAATAAAAGAAAAAATAATAAAGTTTACTGATGCAAAGTTTACTTAGTATGATTACCATCTACACAAAAAGAAAATAACTAACTTAGAAATCAAGAACAGTAGCTGTGAAATTGAAATAATGGCAGGTAACTGTAAAAAACTTGAAAAAGGATTTATTACTATTATTATTATTACCCAAGATCCCCAAGGAGTCAAAGACTCATCTAGGTGGTCCTTTTATTATACACACAGCTCATCCTACCACTTTAAACACACTCAAATTCTCTGCAGACACCACACTCTCAGGCAAGACATTCAAATCATTCACAACTCTGCATAAAAAAAAAATCTGCTTCTCACTTTCCTACTCACACCCTCTTTATAGTTTCCAGGAATGACCTCTTGTTCTCCACTGATCTCCCACTATTTTTTGTAGAACCTCTCCAGCATTGATCCTATAACAACCCCTTAATAACTTGTAGGTCTCCACCATATCTCCCCTCTTCCTCCTGTCCACCAGACTCTGCAAGTTGCATCTTCTCAATCTTTCCTCATACTCGACATTCCAGAGGTTAGAAACTACCTTAGTCAGTCACCTCTGGACCCTTTCCAACATCTCTTCATCCTTCTAAAAACCAGGTGACCAAATCTGGGCACAATATTCCATGTGTGGCCTAATCAAATACAATGGAACAAGAATCTCCCTACTTCTATAAGTCAATGTCCTCCGCATCATTCCCAGAAGTCTTTGTGTTGTCTTCACAATTTTGGTTATGTGTCCCCTAAATTTCAGATCCTTATCCACCATCACACCCAGATCTCTTATTTCCTCCACCTCTGACAATATATCCTCACCAAGCATAAATTCTGCATCCTATTTTTGTTTTTCAAATTTTAAAACCTTATATTTTGCAACACTGAACTCACATCCCCATTCCTGTGCCCAATCACTCAATTTATTCAAAGTCTTCTTGTAAGGCCACAACATCTTCTCCACTCTTCATGGTTCGTCCCAATTTTGCATCATCTGCAAACAA